>NW_027526361.1:177322945-177346162 GCF_048455015.1 Haemaphysalis longicornis | reverse complement strand
TTGTGTTAGTTTGCCAGCCAAGTGCCCCAGACCGGGGCGGTGAAACTTTATGCGTAATATAACTGATATCAGTAGCTTTATAATTGAATTGAGCATACACGTGCGCTATTTATTTATTACATTCTGATTGTTCTCTTGGACTCTTGAATTACGCATGAAATGCGCGGCAGAGCATCTGGTAATTAATCTATTGTCCACATTAGCTACATACGTTTGTTTATACGTGCGTTATTGATTGAATGCGCTTCGATCGGGAGTTTTGCTTTTTAGCGCAAGTGAATGCACGCTATGCAGCAAAATGTGTATGAGGCAACATATACAATAACTAATGGAACAGTGTGAGCTTATCTTTACTATTTTTATTATCTTTCCGTTGCCTGCGTTTAGTTTGTTTTGATAGCATGCATTGTTGTTGGTATTGTTATTAGTATTATTGCGATTATTTTAATTATTATCAGTACCATTGTTATCGTTATTACTATCAGCCTATTTATGTCCAGAGCTGGAGAAAGACATCTCCCATACACTTATGCCTGAAAGGCTGGGTCCGTAGGTTCATATCGCGTTGTTAGCACTATGTTAAAGGGACCCTGCAACACTCTTTGAGCAGTGAAACTAAACCTGCGCGACGCTTAGCTTCTACTACCAGAAATACCTGAGCCAAATATTACACGTGCACGTGAAGCGGTGAGCGCGCAAATCGCTGTGAAAGACGCGGAAAAACCAACCGCGCTCTCTTCAGTTCTCCTCATTAGCACCCCTGGCATGGCCTAAGCGACTTCATTGAGGCTATGGCTGTCCGATCGGCTGTCACTGGTGAACTTCGCGGCTAATTTCGCATTTTCTGTGACCCTCCGCCGTCGTCGGTGCGGTGTATCAACTTCTTCTATGCCTGAACCTGTAGGCACAGTTTTGCCGTTTTTTTTGTGTGTGTGTTTCGAGTGCACGCGGAGTTTGAGGGATGAGCTCAATACTTCCCTTTCAACCAGACCACTCGACAACAAACGTTTATAGCTTCAGACACGCCCTACCAGCCACACAGCGCTTGCGAGCAGGCACCCATGCCTGCTTTTTTGTGACACCAGACTGGAAATAGACCCCTCCAGGTGGCAGAGAAAAGGAGAAAACTCCCTGGCCTGTGGTATATGGAAGGTCGCGGAAAAAAACGCCGCGCGCTGCCCCCCTCTCCGGGAGAGAGGGCGCAGCTTTCGTTGCGTTGTCCGCGGTTGAGTTGAGAGGGAACGATTATGCGCGATTTCTCAGCGCGCGTAGTTTCGGTGATAGTGAGCAGATTTTCATAATTCTTGCGGGAGGAGATTGCTGGGACAAGAGACTTTACCCCAAAATACATTAATAGTAGTCGATAGTAAGTGCTGCATTGCCCCTTTAAGTAGTGACTGCATAAATTATTTTATTGCGTTTCAATTGTGTGTTCTGCATATTGTCTTCACGTGAATCAACTGCACATAGCAGAATGAATCTGTAGCAATAACTTTACAAACTAAGCAGTTACTGTATACGTCTATAATACAATCTTGGCTATAATTCCGCCACTTATAATTTATAATTTACGCCTTAGTTCTGTGCTTAGAGTTTCAGCTTTAAGTACAAGAACGATATATTCTCAAAAACGCAGTTACAGCTATAAGCTGATAAATGATTAGACAGTGCAGGCTTAACCTTTGGTAGAAATTTATTTGGGATTTTAAATAAGGTTTTTTTAACCGGTTTATTGCAGGGCCCAAGAAATACCTGAGGAATACATAGGGCGCGAAAGTAAATATGCATGGTGTGGGATGGCTGCTTTTGTCTGCAGAAATGTATTTTGAATTTGGAGGAAAGGTGGGTCGTTGCCACCGAACATTATGATCGCACAAATATAAAAACGTATCCGCGTCTCTTAATAGTAAAGGCTGATTTTGATTTAAAATTTGCCTTTACGATTGGCGTTGTCACAAGTCGTCATTGTAGCCTAAATCAATTTAAGAAAGAAAGATTCCGAATACATCATCTAATGTTTATTTCGAGTGCAGATCCCAGTTTTCACTCAAAACTATGTGCGCCTGAAAGCAGCAAAAAGCTAGTATTCATTCTAACCCAAATATACACACGTGCTTGTCAATGTTCCAGATCTCGCGTTTGGCTCCAGTGTGCGAGAAGGTAGGACCTGGCTCATTTACCACTTCGCCAGAGCTACAGCATCTACCAGCTGTGTCCTGCCCATTTCACCACCAGAGACTACGCGGACCTTTGACAGACATGGCACTCGGCCCGCTAGTACTAGGCTGGATTAAAAACTTCCTTGCTAATAGAACCCAATACGTAATTGCTAACAACTCGTCTTCTGCACCCCTTGCGGTAAACTCAGGCGTGCCGCAAGGGTCGGTTCTCGGTCCTCTACTTTTTCTTGTCTATATTAATCACCTTGCTTCGTGTGTGAAATTTTCAACTATTCCACTTTTCGCTAATGACGGCGTTCTATATCGTAAAATTACTGACTTAAGGGATTCTAACAAACTTCAACAAGACATGGATAACGTTCTATCGTGGTGTAACAAGTGGTCTATGAAACGTAACTTAACCAAATTTAAATGCATGCATGTATCGCAGCGTACTAATGTTACTAATCTGAATTCATACTCACTCAATGATAGCCCTCTCTCAGTTGTCTCAACTTACAAATATCTTGGACTAAACATCACCAGCAACCTATCCTGGCACATGCATGTCGATATTGTATGCCGCAATGCTAACCGCATGTTGGGCTACTTGCGTCGGAATTTCTCGTCACGCCATCATCTCTGAAGCTAACACACCACAAAACATTAGTTGCTCCAAACTAGAATACGCATGCGCTATTTGGGACCCGTCTAACATCACCCTCGTTAACAGCACTGAAGCCATCCAAAATCGCGCAAAACGTTTTATCTTATCCAACTACTCCCGATATGGTAGCATGACATCAATGAAAACAGCACTTAAAGTGCGAGAACTTTCTTTCCGTCGTAGATGCTTCCGCCTTTCACTTTTTCGTGAAATATAGCACCACAACCCTTTCCTGAAAGAACAGCTTATCACCCCACCGTCATACATTTCATCTCGCGTTGACCACCGTTTCAAAGTTGGTGTGCGGTCTTCTCGTACTGAACTTTGTAGCAATTCATTCATCCCAAGCGTAAGAAAAGATTGGAAACGCCTTCCGGCCACCGTCGCCGCCATCCTGGATACCAACACATTCAGAACCATCATTCATGAAACGCCGTGTTGAAAGTTTTTTTTGTACCGTGCACATTTTTTGAGCATGTTTGTTCATCCACTCCTTTCTGTAATGCCTTCGGGCCTTGACAGTATGTAAATAAATAAATAAATAAATAAATAAATAAATATGCACTGGCTGGCTACCTAGTTATTAGCATGCGACCATGTGCCGCGCACTTTCGTTAACGACTAAAAGCGTAAAATATCCAAGTTGTGTTTTTACTGTATGAAAGGTACATTTAGGCAATCAAAATTAAAATAACTGTACTCTTTATTCTTGTCTACATTGTGTGTACAAATAAACCAAACTAACGTCGTACTTAGAAAAAGTGGGGCAAAAAGAAGTGGATGCACAAAACTTCATCAATCAGAACAAAACAATTGCCCTTTTGATCACGTGGCTGGTTGCGTCACAAGAACAAGGTCGGACGCTGGCCATTTGAATATCATCCACGCGCTCAATTTACCTTGCATGTGCGTCCCAATTAAATTTGGCGCTAAATTGCCCCCCCCCCCCCCGCTCGGCTTCTCAGTCCTCATCAAGATGGCGTCTCCCAGTGCATGTCTGCAACCCGCCGCCATGTTTTTAGTACCGCCCCCAAACATCAGGGTTTTTTCAGGCGCTGCGAGCGAATATCGCGTCCCTTGCAAGGTATAGGAAGTTTAACTCCCCTGACTGTCCTAGCACCCTCCTTTTTACATGCGAAAGCATCTTATGGTCTCGGCATGTCCCTCGTCGGCGTCCACATCGGCGTCGGCGTCGGCGTCCACTGCGCATGCGAAACTCTCCCCCTTACACCCACAGCTGCGCGATACTACACTATAAAAAAAGAATAGTTAGCGGCACCCGGTTTCGATCCCACGACTCTCTGGCCGCAACGGGAGGTACGGGGTGTTCTTCCCACTACGCTACAAATACGGAACAGGAGCAAGTGCTACGAACGCGCCTGATGTCCTTGACTCATTCAAACTGCGCCAAGAAGCTACTGATACAATGAAGGCACGCGAAGCTGAACGTCAACGGAAACGACGAACTGAAAACTTTAGAGGAGGATGTTAGAATTTCCCGTGGGAAAGCTGTGGCGTCAAGCGCCACGCGCCTTGCAGCTAAACCAGCCCCGTACGCAGCGCCTCTGATGCTGATTATGGCAGGATGACCCTAGGGATTGGCCAACCAAAGAATCAATCACGAGATAGGTTCGCGTTCAACCACCGTCGTCATCTTCCCGTAAGGGAACCGACGAAGAAGAAGAAGAAGACAAAGCTGCGAAGAGGAGGGCGTGTACATTGCTCGCAACCGGAGCACCAATGTCAACAACCTTTACCTCACCAACGCTGACGGAGACTACCGATTCTACCACAGAGATAACATCGACAAGAACATGATGGACGAGTTTCGGTCCTCGAGAACCACCGCCTACTCACCGTAACACAACAGTACTTGCGTGCCTTTGCCACCGGTGTGGACCCGGACGCGGAATTCCCTCTGGCGCTAGTAAAAACCAGATCACTGAATATAACGGCAACACAATGGAACCACACGGAACAGTCACGATGCTTCGCATCCTCATCAGGGTTTCCCACGGGAAGATGGTGTAATTTTTGTAGCGTAAGCTACACTGGCCGATGTTGAGCAGTTTCACGTGGGCCGTGAAGGGCCGTTCTAAGCAAGCGCCAGGCGCGTTGGATTGGTTTGGATCTGATCGGATTGGCTTGGCTTGGCTTGGCTTGGCTTGGATTGGATTTGGATGGGATTGTACTGGATTAGATTAAATTGGGTTGGGTTGGATTGAAATCCAATTCAATTGGACTACGGGTGTGCAGAGAACTGAGTCTGCACATTCACCGGTCGGCGCATTCCAGAGGAGGGACGTCATAGCCGCATGTCTCTTATAAGTGCGCCGTAATGGCAGTTTGTGAAGCGCAAGGCGACCTTTTCTCATTCTGGTCGTTTTCTGACACTTATGAAAGGCTTCCTTATAGCAGAAGTTAAGTATGATTTCTGAATACTGGGGTTACACGACCGTTTGTGGATGACGTTGTTATTTTATGCGGTGAAATGAAAGTCTTGGTAATGCTTCCAGATCCAGGCCACACGTTCGTCATAAATGCTCTCAGTTTTCGCAATTTTAAGCAATGCGTGGTCCTCCGCCATGGTCATTGTCCACTATTGCCAACTTTCTACGAATGAGCGACTTGGTCAAAGAAGTTTACGTCTTATCTCGGTATCCCCTTTTAGAATTGCCTTCAAAACACACAAAAAAGTTCTATCGAAACAGTATATCAGATGTGCGCACGAACGGAGAGATAAAGCATTAGGAATTTCCATTTTTGATTTATTGTAGGGTTTAACGCGTTATGATTGATTGTAGGTTTTAATTCGTCCTGCTCAGTTGGTAGAGCGACTGCTCCGGTTAAGCAACGGTCCCGGGTTCGAATCCTGGACCAGGACGACTTTTTCTTCAACTGCGAAGTTTCCGAGAAAGCTGTATAGCTTTCCTTTGTAGCCGTATGGCTGCATTTAGGTGGATGTCAAACTTTCCTTTACAGAAACTTACTCCACCTTGGGGATTTCCCCTAAATCTGGTCGATTAACACCTGTCCTTCACTTCGAGTTGTTCATCAATTCGCTTTCGCGCTACTAACGACTAGCCTCCTGGTTAGCTCAGTTGGTAGAGCGACTGCTCCGGTTAAGCAGTGGTCCCTGGTTCGAATCCTGGACCAGGACGCATTTTTCTTCAACTGCGAAGTTTCCGAGAAAGCTGTATAGCATTCCTTTGTAGCCGTATGGCTGCATTTAGGTGGATGTCAAACTTTCCTTTACAGAAACTTACTTCACCTTGGGGATTTTCCCTAAATCTGGTCGGAGAACGGGTAGTCTCTCGGACAAATCGTTGGGGTGCTTTTGCGTTCTCAATTTCTTTATTCGATATGTTGTATGGCAATTTTCCATTTTAAAGAAACAATCTCCCCTCTTGGAATGCACGTTGTTGCAGATTAAGTTGGCCAATCTATTACTCGTTAGTGAAAATTTAAAGCGCAACAAATTTATACACAAGACGAATGACACAGGGACAAGCGCTTGTCCCTGTGTCATTCGTCTTGTGTATAAATTTGTTGCGCTTTAAATTTTCACTATGGAGTACCAACTAGCTCTAACCCTCACGTTATTACTCGTTGTTGTGTTCAAAGTACGCATAATATTGTGAACTGTTTGTCCGTAAAGTTTTCGCATGGAGCTTGTTAACTACTCCTTTTCATCGTGATTTTCTGTTTTTCGTAAACATCAAATATCGTTCAGATGCCTACCTGAATACTTCTTTCGTGGCACATCTGTACGGAACACTGCTTAGGAAGGCTCGGGTCAGGATGTTTTATAGCGACTTAAGAAATTGTCAATACCAGGACGGAGCGTGTGGGGAGAATGTTTGAGGCTGCATGCTGAAAAGCTACAGGTTAAAATGTGAATCAATAGCAAATGCCTGTTCTGCCATGGGGCGTCGATAGATTGCTTTCAAAGAAACCGCAATGCCTAGAACACAGCCTCGTATATTCTTCGGACGCCTTTAACGCACTGTTAAAAAACACCTCCCTCTAACGTCCTATGGTATTTGGTATCTATCTATGGCACCCAAAAATATGCCGTACCGTTTGCCTTTTCTACTCGTCCAGCACGGAATTTGCCGAAGTGGCATAGCTGCTCGGAACGGTTATGTAGATTCACGTTCAGCGTGCTTTTACGCGTACGCCAAGTGCTTGTTAGTAAGCAGTGTATTGAAGTCGAGTTGTCAGCGATGCATGAACTTCCAAGAACGCAAGTTCTCAAATAACGGCTAGGTGAATAGTGTGGCAGGGGTGTCCGTGGCAATCAAACACACCGGTTGATCTCACCTGTCTCTGCTGTCGTTTCGTAGAAATGTGGACATAATGTCAGTGCCTTACTGTGACCTCAAATCCCCCATTAATAGAAAACTCCGGGAACGCTGGCAGCAACACTGGGACACGCAAACAGAAAACAAACTACAGGCAATTAAACCACAAATATGTAGACAGATAACCAAAAGACTACACAGGTATGTAGAAGTTTTTCTGTGTCGCTGAGACACACATGGCACACATGGATACCTCTTAAATGGAACACCACGACCGACATGTGACAAATGTGGAGAAGATCTTTCTGTACTACATGTCCTAGTTGAATGTACGTCACTCGAAACAACCAGGCAAAGAAAGTTCGCTAGTATATAGACACAACACATACCACTACACCCAGCGCTCTTTCTCTCGGATGAAAGAATAATCAGTTACAAGAAGTTTTAGACTACTTGGCCGAGGTTGATTTTTTAAGGAGAATTTCTTATCGCACGTGACCCCAGCCTAATTGACAGTCGGTAATGAGGACACTGCTGAGCTACTGTTCCGTGACACTCAGGGGCCTCATCCTTTTTGTCCAAGGCAAAAACTCTTCCCGGGGCACCCTGATTTTAAGTCCAAATCTTTTTATACTCTTACAACTAGTTTTATTCACTTTTTACTGACAATCATTGGCCCTATACACCAATTTTGCATAACCAGCTCTTAACAAAAGCATGCAGCATATAACTCACCTGCGACATTAACACACCATTGTTTCGGCGCTCTTTCGCCCAGAAACTCTTGCGCCATTAAGCACAATCATCATCGATCTCACCAGCCCCCTCTCTTTGTGAGTGAGCATTCTGGTTGAACAGCAAAGAAAAATGGCTGCAGCGGTTTCGGAGTTCTGTGCTTTCCTCGCACTCTGGAGATGCTGGTTTGACTACAAACGAGCGCAATAATCCCCCAGCTTTCCCCGCAACTAAATAAATTACTTCGATTATTACAGCTTCCGTGACAAATTGGGCGCTATTCAGACCCACAGTTCACCTGGGTTTCAGTACGGAAAGTTGGGCGCTACAGACGCTACCCTCTGTCCCGTCCAGATTCTCCTCTGGGGTTAGTCTTTTTTTTTTCACTAGAAAACATGCCTGAGTTGTCCCCTCTGTTTTTCCCTTTCAGCAGACCTTAATTTTGTGCGCCGTCTGTCGGCCATTTCGTTTTCCATCAACTGCGGCTTTCTGACCAACATAACTATCCAACACTTTCGCATTAAATTTCCAGTACTTCCCCGCACATTCTTTCCGGGTAGAACACGTGGACTGCGCAGGTGAGTGAAACTACAGACTGTGCCTGAACGTTTTGCTTGAGAAGCCACATCATTGACGAACGGGCAGCCTTTAGCGATTTCTAAGTGTATGACTCCCAAATGTCATTAGTGTATGCAGTATCCTACCGATACATTTAACGCAACGTTACGAGAAATTTTATGGCTGATTAACAATGCTTTGTACAACCATGGTTACCCTAACAGTGCTACACCGCATACAAGTCGTAAATAAAGTTAACAAGCGTGTAGCCTCAATATTAAAGTAGAGATACCAAGTTCTGCCCGAAAAAGAGCAATAATGTTTGATCAGTAGGGGTGGGCGATTGCTCGATTAACTTTTCAATTAATCGATTAACCCTTTAGTCACGATTAAATATTTTAACCGGTTAATCGGCTAAAGTCTTGTGAGCAAAATGAACGAAGAGTGTCATGGAAACATTTTGCGCAAGCATAAGCATAAGCATAGCCGCCTTTGCGCAAGCATAAGCCGCCTTACGCCAAAACAGAAACGATGCAAGTATGCTCTGTGATATTACTTATGAAAACTTATTAAAACAACAAGGTGATACACTAGAAAGACGGAAAAATGTATTTTCATAATGCAAATACCCACGATACAAAAAATAGCTGCGAGCGGGCAGTCACAGCGCATAACCGTTACATAGAGTGACTCGTAAGTAACCAAGATTATTCGGTTTCCCCTACGATTACGGCAAGCACCAATGATTCTGATACAATAAATCGTGCGAATGCCGAACGTGGTGATAAGCCTGAAGGCCACATCAGCGCCAAAACGATCATCTGCACACCTCACTTGGAATATTTGCGTAGGAGCACAGAGGCATAGTAATATTACACTATACTACTAATAAAGTTAATTTTATTAAAGTTTCTTTTTCATTTTCCTTCACAAGCAAACGCAACCGATTAATCTACCAATTACCCGATTACACCCTACCGATAATTCGAAATAAAATTTGTATATTAACGCCCAGTCCTATTGATCATACGGTTGTAATAGGCGACATCCCACTGCCATCAGAAAAACATGAAAAAATCGGCTGTTTCTTGCTTTTCTACCTGCCCCAAAGCGCTTGAAAAAGTTAGAAATACGCCCTAGTTTTACGAAGGGAAACAACTGCGCAAGGCGACGTAGATCCGTATATACAGATCCCCGAGAAGTTCATAAATTGATGCTGATTTTTTTTTCTCTCTCCCCACTTTCGTTCACCGCTCTCCTCCCTTATTTGCTCTGAGACGCGCACCTTACTAGCAGCCTAAAACTTTGAGCCCTCGCATAAACTCATAGCGTAAAAAAAAATATCCCCTTCACGAAAAGCAGGAAACACACACCAGGAAAAAGCAAAAACAAAAAAAGAACGTGCAGCAGAAAGCGTAATAGATGGCTGCGGTGTGGTGATAAATGACACGACTGTCACCGCAGTCTTCGCCGTGCTCTGAAAAGAGCAAGCCCGCTGGCGAGCCGAAGATTACGGTGAATTTTTTTGCCTCTACCGGAAAGCCCATTTCCCGCGCTTTGAGGCAAACTATGCATCTACAATGTCTGCGCCAAGTCATGTAACAGGAAACAGAGTAAGCAGAAGAGCTGTCCCTGAAGCCTGCATCCAGGCGAGGAAATGGCCGACTTTTGGCCAGTCGAGCTGTTGCAGCACTCCAACGCCTCAAAATGGAGGCGGGTTTCAACGAAATGCGCGCAAATGTTTCTTTCGAGCTGCAGAATTATGTAAAAAAAATTAGCTCCAATCCACGCTGTGAACGTGGTTGGACTGAATATTTTGTAAACGATACCCACAACGATTACCCAAGCGGCGTCACTTGAATTCACAAGTGTAGTTCGACAAAGAGTGAAGCCATAGACTTTGCCAGTCGTTACCTGGGATTCCCCGGGGCGGCGTCCAGAACGCAGCAGCGACGGCCACGGCGGGGCTAGAGCGGCAGGCACCGCTGCTCTAGCCCGGCGCGCGTTGGCAAAAAGAAAACGCAGTGTCTAGAGTGCCGTCCGACGGCACTCTAGTTGATCGCGGCAGCCAGGGCTAGAGTGCCGTCCAACGACATTCGAATATTTATAACCATAGGCTAGCACCGGCGGAACCGTCTGTCGTTGTAGTGTAGAGGATCCGTCTTAGCTTCCTGATCTCAAGGACGGCAGATCGACACGATATTGTGCCTCGGTTTTTTTTCCTGTTTTATTTAAAACATAATTTTTATGCATGCGTAAAACTTCGCAATTGGACGGGACAAGGAAAAGAAGACACAGGACGGGCGCAGACTCACAACTAGTTTATTGAAAAAAAAGAGCATAGTAATGTACCCACACCAGCACATGCGCACACATGTCACCACCTTTATCCCATGATATAACGGTTTAGAAATTCATATTCCTTTCTAAACAAAGATATGGATGGTTCGCTTACACGCTGGTCACCATGCTTTCGAATGAAAAAGGCCTCGAATAATACCCTTGCCACCTGTTCTCTGCCTCTGCTCAGCACCTTCGTCTGAGTCAAAACTGGCTCGCATGGCTTGCTTTCACAAGCCATGCAATGGTGCGGAAGGTGGGATCCCGTTTTATTACGCATATTCAGCTGGTGTTCCCTTAAACGGTCGTTAAGACAGCGGCCCGTTTGTCCAATGTATACCCGCCCGCATATGAGCGGGATCATGTACACCGCGCCGATTGCGCACTTCACGTATGGCGTCGCATGTCGTTTTAGGCAACCTGGTGTCTTTTCCATTCCTTTCAGGATCTTGGGGCACAGGCTAGCCAAAGTGTTAGGCACAGAAAAAACGATCCGCACTTTGTGCCTGTTAGCCACATTTTTGAGGTTGTGTGCCACTCGATGGATATATGAAACCACCACCGGCTTCTTGCGCCTAAGGCCGTCTGTCCGGTGGGGTGTGTTCCCTTTCCACTTCTGAAGCAAGGACTCGGCCACCGCTGTCACAGCCATTAAGGAAAACCCAGCAGCAATCAATCGGGCAACCTGAGCATCGAAACTTTCCTGAATCTTGTGATGGCAAGATTTTGTTAGTGATCCTTGAAAGCAACAAGAAGCAGCTGCCCTTTTTACTGTCTTCGAGTGCGCAGACAGGTAAGGCAACAACCCTTTTCGTACCTTCGGTTTATAAACCAAACACACATGGTCTGATAAAAGCGTGATATTAATGTCTAAAAACTGCAAGCAGTCATGGTTAGGCATCTCATGAGTGAAAGACAGGCCTTTCCCCAATCGTCGGAACTTGTCTAAAATCTGGTTAACAGCGTCAGGGTAAGTTAAAATAATGATTGATTGTAGGGTTTAACGCGCCGAGGCAGCGCAGGCGATGAGGCGCGCCGTAGTGGAGGGCTCCGGATTAATTTTGACCACCTGGGAATCTTTAACGTGCGCCGAAATCTCGTACACACGGGTGTTTTTGCTTTTCGCCTCCATCAGAAAAGCGGCCGCCGCGGCCGGGAATCGAACCCGCGAACTTGTGCTCAGCAGCGCAACGCCTTAGCCACTGAGCCACCGCGGCGGGTATAAGTTAAAATAGGTAACACCTTTAAAAAAAAAAGATATCTAAAAAATTTAACTCCCGTTCCTTCGTCCAGGTCGCGCTCTAAATTCCGATCAATACTGGCTAAAAAGATTTCACAAAGAACCGGCACCACGCATGAACCAATGCACACACCCTTGCGCGTCACAAACATCTCTCCCTTATAAACAACGAACGAATATTGCAGATACAATTCGAGCAAAGTCATAAAATTATCTACTCTAATGCCACAGGAATTCTGAAATGAAACAACAATGTGGTCTTCAATGCAATCTCGAACAGCCACAAACCGATCTTGGTGCGGAATGGAATCGAGGCCTTTTTCAGTCGAAAGCATGGTGACCAGTGTGTAAGTGAACCATCCGTATCTTTGTATGAAAAAGAATATGAATGTCTAAACCGTTATATCATGTGATAAAGGTGGTGACATGTGTGGGCATGTGCTGGTGTGGGTATATTAGGATGCTTAATTTTTTAATGAACTAGTTGTAAGTCTGCGCCCGTCCTGTGTCTTCATTTCCTTGTCCCGTCCGAAAGCACAGTTTCAAGTATGAATATGAGCCAACTGGCCCAACAACATGCTTTTCTGATAATGTTTATGTTTAGTTTAGTTTTGGTGTTTTAAATGATTTTTTTGTGTGCGTTAGGTCATGTTATGTTATGTTTAGGTTACGTTTTCAAGCTTTACGTTATCTAGAGCGATGTAGTTACAAGGCAATTTTGTTACAAAACGCCGGTGGACATCGATATAGTGGAGTGCTTATAATACCGTCGGACGGCACTCTAAATACGGCCAAAAGAAAATGGAGAGGAGCGTCTTTCGAAGGGTGACGAGGAGGGAGGCACGCGCGGCTATGGCTTCAGCTCTCTCACTGCCTCCCCTCACTCTTGCCTCAGGTGTCACGTACAGAAGCGCCCCCCCCCCCCCCATACGCTGAATACAAAACCACCAAGTGTATCCCTGTCTCGGCATATGGGCGTACCTTAGATGGCAAGCCGATGGGCTCTCGCGCCGCTTCTCTTCGGGCCCAGGTGCCACTAGTTTATTTTTGTATCCTAAGTGTAGCCAGTAGTAACCTGGGATGTTTGTTTGGGAGTTTTCTGCTGACGCGGATACGAAAATTTCCTTCGCTGGTTAGAGGCATACTGCTTCGCAATAAAACATTGAGAAAATAAACCGCCTCAATGAATCCAAAGAAGAAAACTCCGGGGGAACCGAAGTAATTCTAATGAGCTGTTAGCGCAATGGCTTTATTACCCAATTGAGCTATTCGCATGGCCTGTGCACTAGGTGTCAAGCGTCTAATTCATTACCTCTACTGAAACGCACCATCACACGATCCAATTCCAACGCTGCTCATAGTACCCCTACACAAAACAACCCAACATCCAACCTAATTGTCCGCTTTGTCGTTGGGGACAAAATTAACTTCCAGAAGACAGCAAAAAATGCGCGTTTGACGTTTAAAGATATTAGCATGGTCACTGAAGCGACTTCAGTATTTTAAATGGCCACATTACGTCACAGAGCGACGCACGGTCTGCGGAAGAACTCATCCTCAGAAAGCCAAACTGGGGGCTTTTTAAATGGACCAATAGAGGTGTCGTGAAAGTTCAGAAAAAACTGACAGGCAAAGTTTATAAGATGGCGTCCCACGATGCGCGGATCATCGTGGGACGCCATCATCGGAACGCAGAAGAATTTCTGTATTTTCCCGCTATCCACTGCCCACGGTTTACGCACTACACCTAGCAAAAAAAAAAATATCCCTCCAGAGGTTAACCATGCATTGGATCGATCACTGGTGCACTTGGACATCAGAAGCTTGTCAGCGCAATACCACGTCTCGTATGACTTCTGTGCAAAGCCGAACCATGCATTTCCTTTCATAGTTCTTTCACATGGCTATTCCTTTCACATGGCTATCTCAGAATGGGTGAATATTACCAGCGAAAAAACAGACAGGGACGAGGAAAGAAGCAGACGGGACACTCGCTAGTCCCGTCTAGCGAGTGTCCCGTCTGCTTCTTTCCTCGTCCCTGTCTGTTTTTTCGCTGGTAATATGCATCTAAGTCAACACCAACTAGCCCAAATTTCAGCCTTAACTCAGAATGGGAAGCAAGGGGGCTGGTTGGTGCACGTTAAGAACCTACGAAACAGCGTAAACTAACGGGACGCAGAGTAAGAGGCACGCAAGGAAGGCACTGAGTAAAAAGCAAGTTTTATTGCCTGCAAGCGCATTAAATATACATCTGCAAGGCAATAGAAAGGGGGAAAGAAGGAAAGGCAAAAAGGCAAAAAACACAAAATAAAAAAGTTTTTGTCAGACCCTGCAGACAATCTTTTACGTTTTTACACGGGCTCTGAACTCGAGCGTAAATAGCTGTACGAACAGGCCAGCCCTTCCTATAACCTTGTCCATTCAGAGGGTGTTGCCTCCTAGGAGGGCTAAAGCGAAGTTGTCCATTATGGCGCTAATGCGCGCCAACAGTTGGCGCCTCGATAAGGCAGCGTATAGCAGCATAAGGTGCAGCGTTTCTGCTCTCCGTACTGCTGCAAGTGCGATGGCCCCGTGTATCGCAACTTTGCGGTGAAATAAGACAAAGTTGCATTACGTCAGCAGGCTCCAAGGCTCCAAGAGCATGTAAACTCACTAAAAGAAACTGCTGGCGACCAGTTAGCTGCCCCTTGTCGATCGTGTAAGTGCGAACCGGAATTTCATCAGTGTCATGCCATTCGACGATCTGCCGAAAAACGCACACGTGAACTCTATAAAGCCGTTTTCATCAGTCAGAGGGGCGACAAGTGTGCAGAGCTGTTCGCTGTCGTATACAACACAATTTTACCGATTTTTACAGCTAGAACGTATCTCGGGAGGATCGGGTTAAACCAGATTTCTCCATGAACGGACCTTTTTAAAAAAAGTGCTCTGCACAATCACGCGCTGAGGGTCCGCCATTCTCGATTAGTACTTGGTGCAAGCAAGCCCAACAACACATCTTTCGACCCCATGGAGTGTTGGCAAGGCCGTCCGATGCAGGCTCGCTAATTCGGCATTGACATTACTGGGTCTAGCTATGGAAGATGTGAGGTCGATACAATTTTCTTCTAGCGGAGATACGTTCAACGACGGACAGATCTCGAATGGAGATCGACATGTTCCGAATGCAGATAAAAACACATGTAAACAAGGACTTGTAAATAATGGATGGCCAGATTTTCGTGGATAAAATGTTTAATCTAATAGATGTTATTTTTCTTTTTTACTGTCCTTACTACTGGTTCATTTCCAAAGGAACGCCAAATTTCGGAGAGTGTTTACTGGGAAACCCCGATTACCAGCTAAAAAAAAAACACCAATTTAAACCCGTGAAGTTTAAGCATATTGTCATGACTTCTGATAAAATAAACTGATCGTAGTACCTCGTACATCTCTGTATTTACCTCAAAAAATTGTGAATCTCGGAATCGTTAGATAAAAATTAAGGAAGACCACACCAACGAGTAAGACTTCAGGGTAACAAAGCTGCACGTAGCCTTCACGACTATCACGATGGTTTAAAGGGACACTGAAGTGAATTTGTCAAGCTCCCGTTTTTGCTTGCACTGTGTAGACTGGCTCAAATTAGCACACTTTTAATCGTTTATCCGGTTGACAAATCGGTAATTATATTACAAAGCGCGAAAGAAGAAAAAAAGCGCGCCAATCCACCCCGTGAATCTGGTTGGAAAGCAAAGCTGTAAACGGCACCCATAACGATTACCCATGCGACGTCAGTTTAATTCACTCACATCGGCCTACAAATAGTAAAACCAGAGAGAAGTGAAATGCACTTAACCAGGCCATTTATTACATCAAAGAGATATTCTTGCTAGGGTTAAATCAATGCATCATGCATGAACGGTGTTTGGTTGAGTTGTATTGGTGTAGCACAAGAGTGGAATCTTTTTTTATAAAATTAAAGTAAGGTCCAACCCGGTGTTAGACGATCTGACTTCTCCGTCTCTGCACCGCGGACGGAGGCGACGACATTTGCGGCAGAGAAGGAGGAGAAGGAGGAAGAAATACTTCCGGTCAGATTTCTGAACGGCCCAGAGTGCAGCCCCAGGGAGTGATTCCTTGTTCTGTTGGGCCCATATGGAGTCCGAGCGGCCTGTGTTCTGTCCACCCTCTGAAGCTGGGCAGGTAGAGATAGCCTGGACAGCAGCATCTCCCATTGCTCTTGTTGGGTAGTTGACGGAAAGAGAGGAGGGTGCTCAGGGCTAAAGTCGCACACCCCGATTACGGGGTGGAGTGTTCCTACTTCTGAGCAAAATTTATATTCAGCGTCGTAGCGATTCGGATGCATGAAGTGAAGACGCGTAGGCTGTGAGAAGGAGCCCGTATGGTATGAGTCGTAGGGTAGTTTGTTGTTCTCTGGAAAGGTCAGGGTAAGGCGAAGGTACGGTCTGTCTCAGAAGGCGATAATGCTGGGTTATCTCCCTGAACGTGACAAGCGGGTGTCTGTCCTCGTGCAGCTCCATAGCACGGGAGGTAAAAGCGCAGGCTTGTTGGGTGGGCGTATTTATTGCCCTCCATTGAAGCGTGTGGGGGTGTCTAGATCAGCTGAACGGAACTGTTTGGGGAGTGGTTTTTAAGCACGCGCAGTGCAGGTCAGGACACACAACCCGACTGGTAATTCCAGTAGGCTTGCTGGAAATCGGTGACTACCCTCCGAACCCCTGGTTGAGTGAGAGGCAAAGTGATGGCTGACTCTTGTGCTGCCGTCACGTCTTGGGTCCTATGCGAGGTACACGCAAGGAGCTTGGTTCTGGAGGTAGCCACGATGATGGCGTATTCCTGCCCTCGATATTTGGAGCGTCTGTGTAGATAACTGCATAATCCCCACCGAGGGTCGTATTTAGCGCTTGAGCCCGTGCTTTTCCGTGACCCTCGTCATGTGAGGGGTTCATATTTCTAAGCAAAGGGAGCATCCTTAGTTTTAGTCACCAAGAGTCTGGGAGTACGTCAAGCGGAGTGACATTCTGGGCTGCCCAGCCAATCTGGTGAAGCATGCGGTTACCCACCGCAGTTCTGAGTCGGACCTTCCGGTTTTAGAGATGGCCTTCTCTCAGCTCTTCCACCGTGTTGTGGAGCTCCGTGCTCAGCAGCCTCTCTGTGGACACACTCATGAGAAGACCAATGGCCTGCTCCACCGCCTTTCTAATCATTATATAAAGCATCTCTATGTCTTCCTTGTCGAGAAGACATGGGGTTGACGTAAGTGACTCTAGAGAGGACAAATGCTTCAATAAATCGGAAGGTACCAGATTTTTTTAGGCCTCACTTCTTGGTGGCAACTCTCCTGATCATGTGTATGATTTGATCAATGCTGTTTTTGAGTCGCTGCAAGAAGACTTCACTCTTGGTGTTAGCCAGGAGATGTAGGCCCAGGCTCTTGATGCTGGGACTTGGAGTGATGGCTTGGCCATCAAGGAGTATTTGAATGTATTCCTTGATTTGGCGTGAGGGCGGACGACAAGGAGATCGGATTTTTTACGTGAACACGGGAGGCCGCAGGCTTTAGCACATTGGCGTACTAGAAGTGAGATGCCATGCATTGGTGCGAGCTTCCTTTAATTTTTGTAGCTCTTAGCACACGAGGAAGGTGCGCACAGGGCCGCTAGGTGGGCGTGAATGGTCGCGTGACGCTTTCACGTGGCATTTAGAGGGATGCAGGGGGTAAACCCGTAGATGTGCTTGGTGAGTACACCACCTGTCTTCCCTGTCTTTGCGTTGGCTCGTAGCTAAATCGGTAAGACAACGGGCTCTCGCTTTGTTAGTCTAGTAGTTCCAGGTTCGATTCCCGACGGTGCCAGTAAATTCTTTTATTTGTTCGCTGGAGTTTTCTGGTGACACCAACGGTCGCGAAAGAATCCTTGGGGGGTAGAGGTAGAAAGCTTTGCTTTAAAACTACCATGCGCGGTTTGCGGCGGCCGCACAAACTAAGCTGTGACGTTGGGAGGAGGGGGCGCCGTGATTTGACGATGCCCAAGGTTAGCAATCAAACAAGTTTCGGTTTCGGTCTGTAAAACAACATGTTTGACATTCCATGGCGTCGTTAAATGGGCATTCTCAATATCCCAGTTATCGTAGTACCGCGCTTCTGCCACGTTGACGGCTGTAAAATGCATACGATAAGCCTCCCAGGACGGCTTGGAATCGTAGCATTCACTATCTGAGGCCTACGTAGTGCATGAACGCCCTCCGCGTCCCCGCAGGCGCTCAAATGCATGTGCTTTTCCCCCATATTTGGAGCTTGCCTCGCTCATGGCTGTATCGTAAAAAGCGTGTTCGCACCAGGCCAAGGATCTGTTGATTCTGGCCTGTGCCCACTGCCCGCAAGCAGTCGGTGCTTATGGCAACATCACGCCAGCGAGAACTGGCTAGCGCGGCAGTGCCAGCCTGCGCGAGTTCTGTGGGCTAGTTCGTGGAGCAATGAACGTTGCGGCCCAAAAAAAAGTGACCTAAGTATAGAAAACATCGCCAAAAAACGAAAACGTTAACTCATAAAAAAAAGCATGTACCCGCGGCGATTCGAACTTGTGACTGGCAAAACACTTGCGGTGATATACCTAGCGCACCAGACGACTAGGCCACAGCGGGCCGCTGACGGGAATAGAAAATATCAGGTATATAATGTTTAACCAGTTTACACTTTTATTTAGTTTTAGTATTTCAAGCAGCTTAGGTGACTATTTGTTGTATTGCGCTCGTGCAGTAAGCGTCCCCCGAGTTTCCACAATAGCTCACGTCTAGCAATTGCATTTCGTAGACGGGAAAGCGTTCGCAGATGCGTAGTCGTGCTCCTTGACCGCTCTGCTTGTTCGCCCAGCGCAAAAAAGTGCTTCCCGCACCCTAGTTTTACGCTGTACGGTAAAAATATCAGTTGATTTTATTTCCTCAGTACCTATATTGACTTCGCTCACTCTTCTCCCCCTTCAAGAGGCCCTATATTTTCCTACTGGCGTACCAGTCAGCGAAGCGTCGCAAAAGCGCTTGTGCAGCGCTTGTGTGAAGCGACCTAGACTTGGAGCTAGATACAGTGTACAAACTAACGAAGTAAAGAAAGGCGCATTCTTCCATTCCCAAACGTGTTGTGGCTTAGTTTCAACAGATCGAACGAATTGCGATGACCCGTCGGCGGCCGCCGGACTAAACGGTGGGCCGACTGACTCGGTCGCGGAAGGTCGGCGAGCCGTGCAGTAGCGCAGCCAATTGTCAGCTCCTCTCCTGCTGACGTCACACTAAAACGCCACAGAAAATGGGCGAGCGTAAAGAGAGGAGGACAGCATTTTCGAATTGATTTTTCTACTAAATAAATTCGCGTAAAGGCGCACAGAGTGGTCGAAACAGGGCCCAGGGATTCCGTACTACAGTTTGCGCTCCTAATCCCGCATTGTTTACAAATCTCTTCAGTGTCCCTTTAAGTCCACGATTGCACCCTATTTGCTTCTTCTTCGCTGCCGCAATGACTATACTCCACCATTGTCGTTATAAGTGCCAGCTTCCTCCATTTTGTGACAGTGATAATCATTGGACATCACCTGGGAAGGGCGTACGCTATGTCTTTCTCTTCTCAAGCAAGTGTTGTCCCTTATTGCAGCCAACGCTGCAGTCTTTCTCGTTCCTAGCAAGTGTTGCCACGATTACGGCGAACACTGGAGGTTTTCTTTAACATGAAATTGTTTTATGCCGGGGTACCCCAAGACCTCACCGACGAAATATCCGCCACGGAAATGACATCGCCAGAGAAAGCTCCGCTGATGCGGCTGTGCTAGGAATCGATCCTCTCTATTCTCTCGCTGCAACGCCTGGTGCGACACATTCTGTCAACTGGGCTATGAACGCAGCCGTAAATAGCGGCACGAACGTGCCTCATATCCTTCCCTATAACCTTTTCTATTCAGATAGTGCTGCTGTCTAGGGGAGGTGAAGCGAAGTAGTGCATTATGACGCTTATGAGCGCCGACAGGTGGCGCCTCTATAGGGCAGGTGTACCAGCGAAAGCTGCGGTGTTTCTCCGCCGCCTACTGCTGCGGGTGTGGGTAATGGTCCTGCGTGAGAAAAATGTTGCATATGCGAACGTTGCATTAGAGCAGAAAAGCAACGACGCCCGGGTGTCACGTTCGCGATTGCTTTAGTACGAACTCTGCCTCTCGCACTCTGCCTCTGCAAGGTACGAACTCTGCCTCTCGCGTTCCACAAGCTCAACTGGTCGCAAGGCAACCATGTACTGTACATGCCACGGAGCAGAATCAAAGTGGACGCACTTTTGCCAAATCGATCCGCAAGCTGGACGTCATTCGCCAAGGTCGTTTTCACAGTGAGTGAGTGAGTGAGTGAGTGAGTGAGTGAGTGAGTGAGTGAGTGAGTGAGTGAGTGAGTGAGTGAGTGAGTGAGTGAGTGAGTGAAAAACGTTTTACTGAGCCGGTGAAGTGGGAGTGGTTCTTTATTCCAGGAAGCCATGTGATGAGCGGGCAGCCTTCGCTATGGAGGCCAAAAGTGACTGCACATCCAAGCCGCTGCTGGTCACCAGCTTCTTCAACAGCTCAGGGGTGGGAAGGAGGGGTGCTTTCGAGCGCCTGTGGTTTCAGGCAGATTTTCGCAATGCTGCGGCACATGCAAACCAGCGTCTAACGTTGATGCGTCTCACAGTGCCATGCCGACGAAATAAAAATAGCGATGTGAAGGTTCATAATCATCGTCATCATAACAATTACCAGCCTATCTACGCGCACTACAGGGCAAAGGCCTCACCCATTAATCTCCAATTACTCTGGTCCTGAGCTAACTGGGACTAATCTATCCCCGCAACTTCTTGATCCCATCTGCCCATCTAACTTTCTGCCGGCCCCTGCAACGCTTGCCTTCTCTGGGGATCCACTCTGTTCATAATCATGCGCAATAAAAATTCAGCTGCTCCTGTGAAGGCCCATTAACCTTTAGTGTTTTGCGGATTCCTATGAAAGAGGTATCAACTACATTTTTAACTCCCGGGCGATCACCGCAATCTTGGTCAATCTCCCTGAGTTGATCTGCTTGGCTTGATAAGCGCCCGCTCGGGACGCTGAACGGTCAACGCGAGGCACGCGCTCACATGCGGGCGCTCGGCATTTCTTGGGTTTTTTAACTGCAAATGGGAAAAAGTACAATTTGCTGAAGAGCTTCGCTGGGAAAATTCTGATTTCTCCCCGATTATCAGCTTAGAAAATAGCGCCCAGTTTTTACCCCCCGATTAAAAATAGTATGAAAATGAAACTCTGAAGGAAAAGCCGGTAACCTCGCTCTTGCGGTGACCAAAGAACCGTTGATGGCAGTTTTTTTGAAACTTTGCTTGATGCCTGTTATAGGCGAGTGCTTCCAAGATTTGATGGAGGTGACAGTAGTGTCAAAAATCGACTTAAAATACCGTATGTTTAAGGAAACACTAGAAAGTATTCTTCATGTAAGCTATGCTAGGGCAAGAAGCGGATATGGTTACAAAATTTCCGAAATAAGTGAAGAATTATATATTGTCTTGTCTACGGACCGTGTAGCCTCGCCTTGTAATATTCCTACCTCTTTCTGTGCTGCTAATAACAGTGGCTGTTGCGCCGGTTTTACGGTCTTCTGTCTACAGTTTCCTGTAATCAGTCATGGTGAAGGTGCGTTGATCCCAGCGGCTCTGATTTCTCAGATGCGGACAAATAATGAAAATTTTTGTTTGCACGAGCGCTCTACTACGGTGTGCTTCATTGCCCAGGTGTTTGAGTTTGCTAGATGGTTGCCTGTAGCGTAACTACCTCCTGTTTTTTCTTAATTTGCATACATGTTAAGCCTAAATAAACGTTTTTCTGTGTTCCACAAATTGGGGCGACTTTCTGGCCCAACTTTGCTGCATATTTCTCCCAGTAGGGCAACATTTTATGCACGTTTCACTTGACGATTGAGTGATTTTTGTTTGGAACATCTGGTTATCCAAGTTGAGGAAAAAATAGAAGAGAAAGAGGAGCTAGTCGTTACGAGTAGTATCGCGCAACCTGCTAAGCGTCCTATATACGGCACTGTATCTAACTGGTGGTACGCGCACGACCTAGTTTCCTTCCTGCCTTCTGCTTCGTTCAGTTTTTAATACCACTACGGCTGCCACGAGAAAACAGCGCGTAGGAAGCTCGCGCAGTAGATTCTTTCAAGTTTTAGGTGCGTTGTACCTTAGGACAGCACATTGTCCGGCCGCGTCCGTGCGCATAGCATTTACAATAGCAAAAAAAAATTCCCCCGCATTTCCCCGAAGGGGAGTATGAGGAAGTGCGAAGCACGGGGTGATGCTATGAGGGGGAGTTTGTTGAAGTTTGGTGGCATTTTGCCCGTTAGTTACATTAACACCCCCTCGTGATCACGGTCGGCTTAACACGCCTCGTTTGTCCCTCTGCGGAAATCTTGGTGAATTAACGTGTATGTTCGAGAGGAGGAGCGCACCGCACCGCAGCGCACCGCAGCTGCGAAGCGCCGACCGGAGTGAAGGGAGAGGAGGCGCAGTCACGTGAGAGAATGCAGAACAAGCGGGTTTGTAGTATCACGTGTACACCACGCAGTTATCAAGCTGCTATAACGCCGCTGAGTCGCCAACGCACGCCGCTGACGATGTAGTTTGAATGCGTTAAAGATATAAGGCGCGTAACTAACACTGATATCAACGTCGCGTCCGTGGCTTAGTCGGTAGAGCGTCGCGCTGCGGCCGCAAAGTCCGCAGATCGAAACCTGGCGCCGGATGCTGTTTTTTTTATATAGTGTAGTGGCCTGGCTGGCGCGCCGAGAGAGGGTGTTGCGAGCTGGAGAGTAGTAAAGGGGCTTTAGGAGAGTAGGCGAGGGGGGAGATGAGGCGCTATGCGATTCAGGCTCGCTTAAGAGTTGCATTCGCACTTATTCGTGGCCAATCTCCCACGTGGGTATGTGCCATGTCAGCGGCCAGGCAGCGCGCGCCCATCTCCCCCCGTTGCTAAGGAAGACGAAGAGCGCGCGCACCCTCAGCTGTTGCTATGCGGACGGCGGAAGGTTCGGGGTCGCTTATAAAGTGCATCACACAGGCACCGGCAGGATTCGAGCCTACGCCTGGTAGACAAGACAGAGTTAGTGTCAGTTGTCTCGCCCATTCGGCTACGACCGCGAGTTAGTACCCGAGAGGTCAAACGC
>NW_027526361.1:177240925-177322845 GCF_048455015.1 Haemaphysalis longicornis | reverse complement strand
GCGATACCACTGAACGAGAGTAGAAAAGCTCTCTTTAAAAACGGGACTGTGTCAACACTTGAAACGAGAGCCCCACCCCCACTTCGCAGGGTTTACTATGCTAGTTTTACGTTATAACGCATCAAGCGTCACCAGTGGCGTACAACACCGGTTTTCTCTATCGCTCGCTTGATGCGCCTAGAGGCGTGCTCCCAGTCATCAGCGCGCCACCGCCTACTGATCTCCCGGCGCCGCGGCCGCCGATAATTCGGTGCCGCCGCCGTCGTATTGTCCTAGCGGGATCGGCGCGCCATTTTAGTAGGAATAAACATGCCTTTTAAAAATATTCCAGCCTTCTTTGAGATTTTGTGTTTCGTTAAATTTTTTCCATGAAGCAGGCATATAAAAATTTCAAGTATAGGATCAATGAAGCAACAAAAAAACCAACAAACGCTACCCTGTCGCCGAGCGTCTGCGTGTGCCATTCGACAGAGCAACGTGGGATTCCAAAACCTCTCTTTCAAAAGCAGGATATGGCGCGACCACAAGAGGCTGCGGCCTGTGCAGCGGCCTGGGAACGCCGGAATGACGGCTTGGTGGTCGTGGGTAGTGCGGTTGCGGATGGAATCTACGACATGTCTGAAACTTGTTGCGAGATAGAAATTTCTGGCCCCGATATGTTTAAGATGCAGATTGGAGGTTTTCGGGTTATTCTTTTGCATTCTAAGGTGAAGTCCAGTTTCGTTTGGAAGCATTTTGGACACACACAGTTGAAACGGATTACTACTGCAAGAGCTGCTTGCTCAGGTTATCAAAGGAGGACGACTCGAAGTCTTTCGAATCGTCAGTGGAGCACTTGTATTTCTTTTTGTAACTAAACCCTTTGGTCATTGCTGTTTTATCGTTTAATAGTGAGGGTATAGATATTCGCCTATTTCCTGCGCAGCAGCGAAAAGAAACGCTGCGCGTACATCGTTAGCGCGTCGCACATGCAGAGACACTTGATGGATGTTCACAAGCTGCAAAATGACTGAAAAAATAAGGCAACCGTTACAGATTATTTCCTAATGGTTCCCAGGCTCAGGACGACAACATCATCAAGAAAGATTTTGCTCGCTAGAGACCTGGTCCTTTTGATCGCCAGAGATTTGTTGCCTTTCAACACGGTTCATGGCGAAAGATTGCATGTTGGTGATAAATATAACGCAGTCCGTGCATTGTCATTTCTTTTGTAATACTATTATAGGTCTGAACAAAGAGTGACTTTATTTCTCATCGGTACGGTTTCTCCATAAAACATGAAGTGATCAAAGAGCACCAAAAGCTGCCTGACCGAATGACCGTGTCGAGGTCAGCCTCGTATGACGTGTGCCATGCCGGGCATAGACACGTGAAAAAGATGGTGCTGAGGGGTCTAGGTTCTGTGCCGTCACATACAATCTGTGGACTGATCTAGGCGAAGAGCATACGTAACCTTCACCTGTCACATTATTGACGGTATGTTCAGCAGGTTGTTTTAAGAGTCCTCGTAGCAATAAGCGCGTGCCTCAAACCCTGAAATAATGTATGACGCGTGCATCCAAAATACATTTCGAAAGTTTTCATTTACCTTATACTTACTTGAGCGTTCAAACAACCAGGCAAAAAAATCGCACGATTAGTTTTTGTTTGTATCTTAAAATATATGTATTATATTGTTACGGGGAAGAGAGTATATTTGGAGGCATGGTACAGCGAGATGCAAGCACCGGGCAAGACGAACAAGGCTGAGTGCCCGAGAGAGCCGTGATGATAATGACAGGGTCAAATGATGAAGATCGCAGTTAGTCGCGTAGATTGTCCACCTTGTATAATTGGTCCTGCTCGCCAGCGACATAACCATGCCTTGTAACATGACTCCCTGCTGGAAAAGCGTCGTCCCGACGCTATCTTGTACTCGACGAAAGCGCAAAGTATGGCTTGAGGCGGGACACATGCACAATGTTAGTAGGCGGTGTTCTCTCGGAAGGTGAAGGAAGGACGGCGGTTATCTCATATGTTACGTCCGTAACCGAGCGGAGAACACGGTAAGGACCGGCATAAGGCGCAAGCAGTTTTTCTGAGAGTCCCACGCGACGGGATGGTGTCCAGAGAAGGACCAATGATCCCGGAGGGAAGTGTACTGGCCGGTGGCGCTGGTCATATCTGTGGTTCTGAGAGGCTTGTGAGGCGTGAAGACGGTCGCGGGCGATCTGCCTTGCAAAAGTAGCTCGGGTGATCGTATCTTGAGCGTATTCGGTGGACAAGGGGGCAGAAGGGGGCAGTAAGGTGTCCAGAGGCAAAGCAGGCTCACGGCCGTAAAGATGGTAGAAAGGGGAAAATCCCATGGTGTCGTAACGGGAAAAATTGTAGGCGAATGTAATGTAGGGAAGGGCGATGTCCCAATCACGATGGTCCGCTGAGACGTAGGCAGACAGCATGTCCGTAAGGGTCCGGTAGAGGCGTTCGGTGAGTCCGTTTGTTTGCGGATGATATGCTGTGGAAAACTTGTTCTGAGTAGAGCATGAGTGCAGAATCTCTTCAAGAACTTTAGATAAAAAGTGTCGGCCACGATCGGTGAGCAACTGACGGGGAGCTCCGTGGTGCAGAATGACGTTGGCAAGGAGAAAATCGGCAACATCGGTCGCGCAACACGTAGGCAGGGCACGGGTGATGGCAAAACGTGTTGCATAGTCCGTCGCGACGGCCACCCACTTGTTTCCGTACTTGGATAGAGGAAAATGGCCCAGTAAGTCCAAACCTACACGGAAAAATGGCTCAAGGGGAATTTCGATCGGTTGAAGCTGACCGGTGGGGAGCGTTGTCGGTGTTTTCCGCCGTTGGCAGAGGTCGCAGGCGGTGACGTATCGTCGCACGGATTTGTATAGGCCGGGCCAAAAGAAGCGACGGCGCACACGGTCGTACGTGGGGGTTATTCCGAGACGGCCAGCCGTGGCGACATCGGGAAGCTGGTGCAAGATTGCCGCACGCAAGTGCTCAGGTATAACAAGGAGCAATTCGGGACCATCGGCGCGGAAGTTGCGATGATAGAGGGTGCCATCACGAATAGCATAGGCACGTAGAGAAGGGTCAGGTGTTGCGCATTCGAGACCTTCAAAGATAAAGCGTAATGATGCATCACGGCGCTGTTCTTCAGCAATGTTCAGGAGGTCGGCGATGGCAAAAAGAGAGACATCAGAACTTGCTTCGCTGAGGTCTGGACGGCCCACAGGATTCCGTGACACGCTGTCGGCGTCCTTGGGTAGTCGACCAGATTTCTAGAGCACAGAGAAAGTATACTCTTGAAGGCGGAGAGCCAATCGACCAAGCCTGCCCGTGCGGTCTTTCAAAGACGAAAGCCAGCAGAGAGCGTGGGGGTCTGTAATAACACTAAATGGCCTGCCGTAAAGGTATGAGCGGAATTTGGCGACGGCCTAGACAAGCGCAAGACACTCCCGTTCCGTGATGGAGTAATTGCGTTCGGCTGGAGACAGGAGACGGCTGGCGTACGCGATGACGCGGTTCTGGCCGTCCTGTTGTTGTGCCAAAACCGCCCCTATACCATGGCCGCTTGTGTTGGTGCGGACTTCGGTTGGTGCCAATGGATCGAAGTGGCCCAGAACGGGTGGCGACGTAAAGAGAGCGATAAGCGTAGTGAAGGCTTCATCCTGTTTGGGGCCCATGCGTAGGTGACATTCTTTATAAGAAGGTCTGTCAAAGGACGATCAATGTCGGTGAAATTCGCAATGAAACGACGAAAGTAGGAACAGAGGCCTACGAAGCTCCGAACATCTTTTGGCGACTGTGGTTTTGGGAAGTTCTGCACAGCGCGAACTTTATCAGGGTCGGGTTGAACGCCGTCGGTGTCGACAAGGTGTCCAAGAAGCTTAATTTGGCGGCGACCCAAGTGACATTTTTTTTTGTTTAACTGAAGGCCTGCACGTCGAAACACTTCCAAAAAGAGCCGAAAGCCTCTTGAGGTGGGTGTCGAATGTAGGGGAAAAAACAATCGCATCATCGAGATAGCATAGGCATGTCGACAACTTGAACCCATGGAGTAGCGAGTCCATCATCCTCTCAAAGGTAGCATGGGCGTTGCATAGGCCAAACAGCATTACCTTAAACTAGTAGAGGCCGTGTGGTGCAACAAACGCCGTTTTTTCGCGGTCGGATTCGTCGACAGAAATTTGCCAATATCCAGACCTGAGGTCTATAGATGAAAAATATTTCGCGCCATGCAGGCAGTCCAGTGCGTCATCAATGCGCGGCAATGGATAAACGTCCTTCTTGGTGATATGGTTAAGGCGTCGGTAGTCTACGCAGAACCGTCAGCTGCCATCTTTCTTTTTGACTAAAATGACTGGTGAAGCCCAGGGGCTCGACGAAGGTTCCATGATGTCCTTGTGGAGCATGCTTTCGACTTCCTGCTGAATGACCAGTCGTTCAGCATGGGACACACGGTATAGACGGCTGTGGACAGGGCTGTCATCACCGGTGTTGATACGATGTCGCACTGCAGTAGTCTGACCCAAAGGATGATTATCGAAGTCAAAAATGTCTCGGTAGGTGCTCAAATGATGGCGTAGAGCGGCGGCTTGGTCTGCGGGAAGATCGGAGGCGATCATGTTGGTGAAATCCTCGACAGAAGGAATTGAAGTGGTTTGGGTATCGGAATTTTGGGGTGGGTCCAGGCACAAAGCTAAAACTTGGTGGTCGCCTATCAGCCGCAGTGTAGCCAGAGATATACCCTTCGGTAAAAGTTCAGGGGATGATCCAAAGTTGAGGATTGGTAGGTGAACGCTACTGTCCACAACTGTCACAACAGTGTGTGGTACGGCCACTTCACTTGATAGCAACACTTCTAGGACAGGCGAAAGCACGTAGTCACCGTTACGAACCGGAGGGCTTCACAACAAGGAAATGGAGGTTGCTGCTTTTGGCCGTAAGCGAAAATAATGCATGGAGACAATAAGGCATAAAGGTTCGGCGTTAAGCACACCTGAAGGCATCTGGACGGGTTCTTCATGGGACGAATTGGGAGAAGGCAAGTGAAGGCGGAGGACACCAGTGGAGCAATCGATAAGAGCTGAATGCTCCGACAGGAATTCATGGCCTAGTATAAGGGCATGAGGGCATCGCTCCCATATGGCAAATAGAACGACAGTTTCGTGGCTCCCATTGCGAATTCGGGCAGCACACATTCCGGCAACGGCAGATGTCCCTCCATCGGTGACTTGTATGACACTGGGCACCGCCGGAGTGAGAACTTTACGCAAGCAGCGGCGGAGGTCTGAGCTCATAACTAGAGAGCACTTACTGGAATACCATCGACAGTAACGTCTGGTAAATTTCGTCTGGTGGGCAAAGTTAGCAGAGGATTTGGTGCTCGGGTCAAAGATGCAGCGTCACCTCCGGGAGCTGCACTGCCTAGTTTTCTGGAGAGGAGCGGTCATACGGGGTCGGCGACAGGAAGGGGCGGGGCTGCGGCGAACGGGACTGGCGGCGGTGCGGTGACGGCGAGCGATTGTTGCGGCGTGGTCGGGCGTCGTCGTCTCGGGAAGGCGTCTGAGGACGAGGAGAAAAGCGAGCAGCGCCTTCTTCCGGGTTGTTATAGGCAGGAAATAGGGGTCGGGGAGGCATAATAAACGACTCTGGCAGTATCGCGCCCCGTGGCCAACACGATGACAGTGGAAGCATATGGGTCGGTCGTCAGGGGTTCTCCAATAGGCAGGGTTTCTGATAGGATAGTTGAAAGTACGAGTATAGGGCGCTCAGCCATCACTGGTAGGCGGAAAGGGGCTAGATGCGAAGTTAGCGCGGCTAATGGCGCAGACGGATTGAACGCCTAGCTTAGCAAGTTCTTCGCCCACTACAGCTTGAATTAATGGGACGGGAGGCCTACTGTCTTCGGCAACGTATTGGGGAAGAGCGGCGGGGGCCATGGCCTTGTGCTCTCCACGTACTATTCTTGTCAAACCGTGAGGTGGAGCCATGGCAGTGGTCACGCCAGATGAAATTGGAGGTGAACGGGTCTGTGGTGGAATGTCTTCGCAAGATGACGTGGCGGCAGTGTTTGGGAGCCGAGTGAACTGCGACGTAATTCGGCGGCTCTTCGCCTGCTCGAACCGGCGGCACACGATGATGATAGCCTCGACCGTAGCACAGTCTTTGCAGATGAGCAGGTGGAAAGCGTCATCGGCTATCCCTTTGAGTACATGTCCCACCTTATCGGCCTCAGTCATCTGGGCGTCGGCTTTTTTGCAAAGGGACAGGACGTCCTGGATGTAGGCCACATATGATTCAGTGGAGGTCTGTGCGCGTGTGGCTAGCGCGTTCTTGGCTGCAAGTTGGTGACCAGCTGGGTTGCCGAACAATTTGCGCAGCCTTTCCTTGCAGATGTCCCAACTTGTTACCTCCGCCTCATAAGTTCGGAACCAGGTCCTGGCCGGTCCGTCCAGACTGTAATCGACGTTGGCCAGCATGATGGTTGGGTCCCACTGATTATAGGCGCTGACCCGCTCGAACGAGTCTATCCAGTCCTCAACGTCCAAGTCGTCGGCTCCCGTGAACTTACGAGTGTCACGGGGTTGTTGAAGACCGCGATAAGTGGGGTGGTTGAACCGGTGGCCCCATTGTTGGCCATGATCGTTGGTGGTTGAGCAAGGCGACATCCGCTGCGAAGCTCCGTTGTGCGTAAAGTGTTACCCAGCACCTCCCACCAAAATGTTACGGGGAAGAGACTATATTTGGAGGCTTGGTACAGCGAGACGCAAGCACCGGGCAAGACGAACAAGGCTGAGTGTTGTTGTTGTTGTTGTTCCTTCTCGCGTGCCAGAGAGAGCCGTGATGATAATGACAGGGTCAAATGATGATGATCGCCGTTAGTCGCGTAGATTGTCCGCCTTGTATCATGTGTCCTGCTCTCCAGCAACATAACCATGCCTTGTAACAATATCACAAAAGCTTAAAATTTATTCTTTATTTATTTATTTATTGGTACCCTAAGGACAATATGGTATTACAGAGGGGAGTGGTTATAAAAAGAAACAGAACAGAAGTAGTGCATTATACGATACAAATGTTCTTGCTTATACAATGTTAGCTAACAAACAGAAACAGAACAGAAATAGTACATTAGAAGACAAAGAATTTCTAGCTTATACAATGTTAGCTAAGGCGTCCGTAAATAATTGGGGATCGTGCATGGTGACCATAAGTGTAGGAAGGTGGTTCCATTCAATGAATGTACGAGGTATATATGACTGAAAGAAACTGTTGGTTCGGCATGATGGCACTGCTACTTTATGAGCGTGATCTAAACGAGGAGATGTATACTGGGAGACAAAATGAGCACGTCACGTAGGATGGGATATTGAAAAATTTTATTAAACAGGCTGAGGCGAAAGATTTGGCGTCGAGATGCTATAGAGGGAAGGTTAAGAGTAGATTTCATTGCTGTTATGCTCGCTGTTCGATTATAGTTAGTAAGTACAAAATGGACCGAGTTGTTTTAGATCATTTGAAGTGAATGTATTAAGTTATGTTGGGCTGGATTCCAAACGGAGGCGGCGTATTCCAGTTTCAGACGAAGTAGTGTTTTATATAAAAGGAGTTTTAATGAGGAAGGAGATTTAGAAAAATTACGCGGCAAATAACGCGACATCCTGTTAGCGTTCTTAAAAACACAATCAAGAAACCCCAGGCCAGATTGGAGGTTATATGAACACCTAAATATTTATAACTGTTAACAGTATCTAAAGCAACGTTATTAACGAAGTAAAAAGGCAGAGCGTAACACGTTCTCTATACTCTCATGAATTTCCATTTGCTAGTGTTTAGTTGCATTCACCAATTAATATACCAGTCAGAAATTGTATTAAGGTCTGCTTGGAGGGCGGCTACTTCATCATTAGAGGTTATTTCACCAAAAATAACGGAATCGTCGGCAAACAAATGTATGTGAGAATGAAATTTCAGAAGGCAGGACATTTATATCGATAAGAAAAAGAAGAGGACCAAGAAGGAAACATTGCGGCACCCCAGAACGAACGGGTGTTTGAGGTGAACAAGTATTGTTAGCTGACACGTACTGGAAACGATTGCTTAGAAATATTTCGAGCCACGCTGTTCCACGTACCTGAGTGTGCAATCAACGGCTTGGTGGAGAATGTCTTGTTGATCTCCGGGGGATCCTGTGTTAGTCCAGAACGTGAGATCATCGAATAGTACGCGTGCTGTAGGTTGTGAATGGAAGAAAGCTACGCTGGGAGTTGAAGAAGGGCTACGTTAAAACTTTCACTTTATTCCCGTAGCGGAACCCTGAGTAGTATTCGAAGCAGCCATAGGGGAGACTCAAGTTCCTTATAGTTTTCAATTCGATAGCGGTGTTGCGGGAGGAAAATGAGGGGAGCGGAGCGCGCGCGTGTCATTTATACCGTGGAGCTACAGTCGCGCCCACAGCGGAGTATGCAGCGGCTACAGTCGCATCTCTAACCCTAAGCTGCTTCGCATTATCGCGCGCAGAGCCGCAGGTGTTGCCATTCGTTGCGCCAACACGGAGAGGAGGGGAGCTTCGGAGAGGATAGGAGGAATGTCGGAGAGGAGAGGAGCGTCGGAGAGGAGAAGAGGAATGCCTTGCATACACTTAGCGTTCCCTTACGGGAAGATGGCGACGGTAGTTGAACGCGAAGCTATCTCGTGATGGATTCTTTGGTTGGCCAATACCTAGGGGCATCCTGCAACAATCATCATCAGTGGTGCCTGGCCAGGCATGCGCAGCTGGGGGTGTGCACGCCGCACAATGGTGCCCACACAACGGCGGAGGAAACAGGCTCTACCATAAGCTGCTTCGCAACTAAAAAGAGTGAGGAGATTACAGAACCCGGTGGTGTTCCTATCGGTGGAGTCGGGAAAGGGTCAGACTGGAGGGGTACAATAATACGGAGCGTTGCGGTGCGGTTCTTGAGAATGGCCCCGGACGAAGTTGTATGTTGCCTCCCCACAATTGTTTGCTTGGAGTCCTTGGAGTATTGCTGCATGCGTGACATTATCAAATTCTTCTTGTACGTCTAATGCAAGTATGAAACTGGGGTGCGTTTTGCTTAAATTTCCCCTCACGGGGCACCTTGAGTATCCATGGTGACGGCACTGGCGATACTGCGGACCCCGAGCCCCCCAACATAAGCTGTGACCTACCGTGGTGATGTTTTTAAGGTGAAGGGTAGAAACCTCTAACGGTGGCCATCGTAGCCTTGGTGAAGCTCCGGCCGATGGGCTCCCTGCCTGTCTATTAGGCAGGGAGCTCCGGGACCTCTTTGACTACCAGGGTAACGTCAAAGGAGAAAGTACCCCCGTCTCCCTGCTTATATGCATACTGCATGGTATTTTCTCAACCCCCCCTCCAATGATCGGCCTCCCAAAAGAGGCCGCACCGAAGTACTTGCTAAAGAGAAGGCAGAACGTTTCTATAAACATCTTGTAGTTCATTCCACAGCGGACACCCCTGTTGGCAAGAAGTCAGTCATTCTTTTGGCCAAATGCAGTGAGTCTGTTGTCGGCTCAGACTATGATGCTCTGAAGCTTTCATCCGGTGACCTACTCGTTCAAGTAAAAAGAAAAAATCAAAGCGAAAACCTCCTGAAACAGACCACGTTCGCTGACCTGTCTGTTACTGTGACTCCACATAGAACCCGGAACTCCTCTCAAGGTGTAATCTCAGAAAAGGAATTACAGTCTGAGACAGAGGTGGAGCTTCTTCAGGCGCTTCAACCTCAAGGAGTAACTGCTGTCAAACGAATTGTAATCCGTAGAGCAAATGAAGAAATCCCAACAAAGCGTCTTGTCCTAACATTTGATTTCACAACCCCACCCGAAAAGGTCAAAGATGGCTTCATAAGCTGCAATGTACGACCATATGTCCCTAATCCCAGGCGATGCTTTAAATGCCAACGTTACGGCCATGGAACCCTATCATGTCGAGGAAGGCTTACTTGTCGCATATGTTCAGAGTCTGACCATGCGTCGGATGACTGTCCAAATAGCACAGTGAAGTGCCCGAATTGCAGTGGCCCACACGTTCCTTATTCGCGAACCTGCCCAAAATTCAAAGCAGAAAAAGAAATTCTACAAATGAAAGTAACAGAAAACATCACCTTTGCTGAGGAACGCCAAAAGCACAAGCTGCTTTCGGCCACATCTTATGCAGACGCTGCCCGCCGGGGGCTGGGGCAGCGTTTGGTCAGCACAGCGACACAGTGCAGCCTTGCTGCTGAAGTGTTGCAGTGCCAGCCCCCAGCTGACCAGCCACCTGCTGCCTCTACAACACCTTTAGAGGCTGCGGGGGCCCCGTCTCTTGCCGTACTGCCTTCGGTAGTCCAGCGGTGTCAGGACTCGCCCAGTGCGACGACTCCAGCAAATGTGGCGATTGTGATCGCCGCTGGGAGCTCTGCCGCTCTCACTGTTTCCTCTTCACCGGCCCTAGGGACACCTGAGGGCACGGAGATGGAGACGGGAGGGCCCACAGCAGCGCCCATCCAAGCTCCACCGCCTGCCCCACCCGCTACGCAGGCAAAGAACCCCCGAAAGGGTACCAAGCCAAGGGGGCCCAGTCCCCTGGGCACCCCCTTGCCTTCAGATGACGACATGGACGTCGAGCCCTTCCGGCTTTCATCGCAGCGGAAGGAACGGGCTGCGACGTCCAGATCAGTAGAGAAGGCCAGAAAACCCCTTCCAAGAGTCCAAGCCCCGAAAGACCCTACATAGATAGTCACACTCCAGTAGCTCCGAACACATCATAATGGGAAGAGAAAACATAATACACTGGAACTGCAGAGGCCTTCTGAATAATCTTGACGATGTATACGAAATACTGCATGCTTATCAGCCAAGTATAATGTGTGTTCAGGAAACACATTTGAATTCTAAATACACAAATTTCTTCAACAGTTACCTGGTATACAGAAAGGACAGGGATGGCTGCATTCACTCTCCTGGGGGTGTGGCCATAATATCCCCGAAAATCCTTAGCATGCCACCGTGTCACTCTGAACACTGTCCTTGAGGCTGTGTCAATTCGAACAATAATTTTTAATAGGTTGATAACGGTATGCTCCATATACATTCCTCCTGATGTTGCACTTTCAAGCTCTGACTTCGAGGCGCTGGTTGACCAGCTGCCCGAACCATACATCCTTACAGGCGACCTTAATGCTCATAACTATCTTTGGGGCTCTTGCACGGATGCCCGAGCTTGCCTCATAGAGAACTTTCTTACATCTTCAGAAGCATGCCTTTTCAACAATAGACAGAATACATACCATAACATAGGACACAACACATACTCATATCTTGACTTGGCGATTGGCTCCGCAGTTCTCTTTCCTCTTCTCGAGTGGGGTGTGGGCACTTACCCATAGGGTGGTGACCACTTCTCCACCTCACTAAGATATATAGGTAAAGGCCCATGCAGCCCATCTTCCCATAATAGGTTCAGTGAAGCATGAGCTAACTGGAATACATTTACAGAGACATCCAAACTACACTACACATCCATTGGACACCTACACGTTGAAGAAGCTACCCAATTGCTCACGGCGCACATCCTCGACGCCGCCGAAAAGTCCATTTCCCACGCCTCTGGTGCCCCGCGCTACCAGCGGAAGCCGTGTTGGAATGAGGACTGTAGGCGGGCGCGAGAGGCCCAGAACAAAGGCGTGGGGTATCCTCCGTCGGTACCCCACGTCAGGAAACCTCCTCTTGTTCAAACGGGCCAAGGCATATGGAAAACGTGTGCGCCGTGAGGCAAAAAGACATAGTTGGCGCTCATTCATAACATCTATAAACTCACACACATACACACGCAAGGTACACTCTTAATCGGGTTCCATATAAGTTCCAGTTAAAAAGGGTGATCCACATATTTTATGTGGATCCGAACGAAAAAATAAGTGGAACGAGGAATATGGATGGATCGTATCTGGAACCATCAACTTGTTTTCTTTGTGTTTGTGGTTTTTATCTGGAACCGAAAAAATGGGGTCATGCGATGTCGGTAGTTCCGGTTACTGTTCCACTTATGTTCTAGTAAACTGTTGTGGAGAGTGCGTTCGTATTTTTTTTTGCTCGTGTCTTGTTCCACATAACTCGTGCAGGGCAGTGCAGTATGCTCTCTTTCATGCATCAACTGGAACAATGAACCGCATATATATTTGGTGCTTCTTGACCGAAGATGCACTTACTTGTTTAATATACACGCGCACACCGCATATTATAATGAACTTCGCCAACATCTATGAAACTGCCTTGCAGCAGTTAACTTTTATAATACGGCTGAGTTGTAGTTTTATTGGTATCCTTTGACAGAAAACGAAATCGCACTTCTTTGCCAACGCCGTACAAAGCATTAAAAATTTCGAGAGAAGGCTATCTTAGGGAAAAGTAGAAATTGCACGAACCAATTTTCAGGTGTTCTGTGGCACTCAAACCGCTTTCGTGAACATCTCATTTTTCTAATTTGAGGTTTGAAGTACAAAATTACCAGTGACTTGAATTTTAAAAGAACTAAACGTCTTCTCTTTCTTCATTTCCTGTTCGGACGAAGCCATAACTACTATAGTGCTAAATAATTCGTGGTACTTTTGTGAGCACCTTCATAACGAAATACTTGTTGAGGCTACTACATGTTATGCATCTGGTTTACAGAGCTTCCAGAAACGGCAGTTTTTGTTCAACGCTCAGTCATCATATCGCTGTGGTGTATACGCGCTCTCAATGGTACTTAGTCCACGTTACTTATGTTGTGATGGGGTACATACATAATGGTAACCGACTGCGTCACATTTTGCACCGCACACACCATGCTTCGCAGTTATAAGCTTCGAAGCATAAGCTCCATGCAGTTATAAGCTTCGAAGTTCGTTTTTGTATTTTGTCTCGTCTTGGCTATTAATTTTCACAAGCAAAAACGAAAGCCACTTTGCAGGAGGAGAACGACACAAAACCTGGAGAACTAAATCTACCCCGCGGCATCTGCCTTACATTCTATATAATTATACTGAAATGGCATTCTTATTTCAAATTATTCATTGCAGTATCGGGAAAATCTGCAGTGTTACCCTAATGTTGTTACTTGCCATAGTAATTCAAGTTCACCGAATGACCTGCCTTCTCCTGCTGGTCCCCCGTTGCTGCTTTCCTGCACTATTGGTGTTCATGAAGAAAAACAGCTGGAAAACGGGCAGATGTATTATTACTCGCTAATTAGCTGTCACACTGGATTCACTATACGGAAGTAGTTTTCTTTAACGTGGGTATCAAAGAGCGTCGCAGTATATATTATTGGTATTGGAAAGGCTTGTTGTCAAGAGAACGCAGTCAATAAAGAAGCGTCGTTTTGTTTTCACTGCAAACAACGAAGTAATGGGGTCATCAAAGTTTTCCGCACATACGGCATGCGCTCACGGCCCGCGGCGAGAAACAACTTTAGCCCAACTAACGTGTTAAATTGGCTAATATCTGAGCTCTTTGTTCCAGCCTCAGAGCCGCGTAGACGTCCGCTTAGAGGCCTACTCCCATTTTCCGAAACAAATAAAAGCGATCAAGGGTGCTGAGTTTGTGATCTCTTCCGCGGAATGGTCACTGGCCACGGCGTGCATCGCCCAAGCCACGGAGGAAGAAAAAGTTGGCCGAAATCATTACAGAACGACCGCCATTTCAGTGCGGCATGCCGTGCGCATGCGTTGACAGGCGCAAGGCAGCGTTGCTTGCGTTGATGCATGGTATAGTGGGACGGCAACGGGTACAGCGACGATGAGGGAAAAACGGGACAGCGTGAGCAATTTTAACGACCGCGGCGCCCCTACGTCTCAACGTTTACGCAAGCTAGTTTTTGTTCTTCCGCATGCAGCGCCACTAGTGGCGTCCTAACACGGTTTTCTCGATTGCTCGCGTTATGCGCCTGATGTACTAGATTAACTGTCGGTCAGAATGGCGCGAACGGTTACCAGTTTGGCTGTGGCGTGAAACTGCGGATTTCTTCATGTCCTCGGGCTGTATTTACTGTTCGACGAAGTGAAGTTTTGCCAGGAGGCGCAAAAAGGTCAGTGCTGCTTATTTATGCTCTGGTAACGGTTGTTGTTCATTGACTTGTTCATTACTGCGTCCGATAAAGGTGCCGCTCCGCTGCCTGTTCGATGCGAGAAACGTTTGCGGCCGTTATTCACTTTGAGCTTGTGTGTTTGTGGGTCGGAGTCGGCTTGACATTTCTAACTGCGTACGTTAGATAGTGCTATTTAGAAAGTTGCTGCTGTGCGCATTTCTCGCGTCTGCATGTCCCCTTATGGTGTGGTGTTGCTTAGTTGCATATTAACGGTTGCTGTACCTGCCAGCGGTACTGAATCTTCTCGGGTTAGTCGTACGGCATTGTCTCGCGCGCACACACTGCACAACGTGTTTGTCAGAGCGTCTGTCTTTAGACTTATGGGCATTTTCAAACTTTCGTGTTAAATGCGTTGTGTTGGTCTGCTGAGAGCCATACATTTACGGTGCTAATCACGCTATTCCGCCTAATGTTAATGTGCGTTCAAGGCGTTAGCGGCAGCCCTGCTTACGTTTATCTGTGCTGTGTGCTCACGTTTGTTGTTCCCGGTTTCTTCCAATGTTTTCGATGAATTCAGATGTTCTATTTACACTAGTCAACTTCACAAAGTAAGTTTAAAAATAATTCATTCCTGCAATTTTATGCTATCAATGTGAGTGGCAGCTCGAGAGTTGGAATAATTTTCTAAACGCCTAGGGTCAAAGTTGTTGCATCATGATGTGCACCAAACGTTAATCCATTTCTGTTCTCCTTTGAACGTAAAAATTATATGCAAAAACAGATTGCTACATTCTGTATTCATACTCTATGACTTGCTCAGAAACAGTCTATGGCTGACTGTGGAGACATTTGGCCCTGCACTGATAGGTTGTGACCGATGTTTTTGTTCATCTGCAAAAAAACAATGAAGAAAAATTATTTCCATCCCTTACATGCTCCTGCGAAGTCATGGTTGTGGAATTCACTATGGCTGAAGACATCTTCGGCATGCTAGTGTGGCGGATTATGAATGCCCTGTGGAGCTCATACGCCACAAAAGAGTACCTTTTGAGTCGTGCATATTGTGCACAGATTCACCAGTTCGCATAGACCAATGACAGGTGAGCTTAAAGTATGTTCAGATATTTAAAATTGTTTAGCAAGAAAAGATTACCAGGGCTTCCGCTGTTGAAAAAACATTCGAGTTTTGTGAAACGAGTGCGACATTGTTCAATATTTTCTCGGGCTCCCTGGGTAAATCAAGGCATAAATTTATTATCTGATATTTTTGTACTGTTTATTTTCTAGGCAACAGGACGAATATAGACCTAAAACAGCGAAAAAAGGCATTCATATGGCCATTTGTTTGTATTTGGACCCCTTCTTGGAAGTGTATGATCACAAGGCAACACGTTAAAGCTCTTGCACGGGATGAAATCATTGCATTCTACAAGTAAGTACGCACTGCCATTTTTGGGTCTTTTATGGCGCGTTTTTAGGTAGTTGATTTATAAATAATGGTTTGAAACTTCTTTTCAGTGACAGCTTGTCCTGTGGTTCAAGAAGGCAGTAGGAGCTTTTCGGAACACGTTAGCAAAACTTTCCTGGATGTGCACTTTGAGACGGCCCTGGCAGAAACACCCGGATCTTAATTTTGGTTGGGTAAGCTGGCATTTTGTTTTTGCGGGACTCAATTTCTGGGACTGTTCATCCTAATAAAATCTTACTGTTAAGGAGTTATCGTGAACGCCAATATTGGCCATTGTGTTCACATTCCGGTTATTATGGATGCTCCAACAGTGGCCAAAAAGTCCACTATTTTGTATTTAGTTTTGTAAATATTTAGCGTTTACACATTGAGAGTTGTTGCGGCGATTTGCCAGCACCACGGACACGCCCAACGTGGTTGCTGCTACAACAATACGGTGGCAACTGAACATTTAAACTTCCATCTTTTAATACGCCCGTAGTACCAATAATACTCCCAAATACAGGTGTTACATGAGTAATGCTTGCATTGAATTTTGATAGGTGGCTAAATAAGGGGTAAATATTTTTTGAAGAGAATGGTTTAGAGTACAGAAATTGACGCCTGCAATAAAATGTGCTAGAGTTGGGATTTATAAGAAAATTGTGCAACAGCCTAGTTCAGCATTAGTCAGCTCAACTTCTGGCTCATACCACTACGCACCACGGAAGAATATAGATCGAGTGGGAAATATTTTAGGTGAAAATAATTCCACAAAACATTTCTGCCACAGTGCGATATTTATCATTTCATATAACTGGCCATTTATTTCTTTGCGGTAGAAACATCGTTTAGCTGTAAGTTATATTAAGCCAGCCTCACTACAGCTAGGATTCTATGGAGCACATTATACAGTTCAGGGAACATTTTTTGCAGAGAGAAGGTGTGTAAAATATAATGCCGAAAGGTGCTTATAGTAATTATTATTTCTATAATAAACGAAACCTCTCAAGAATAAAAAACGTTATATTCTGGATACCGAGGCAACAAAGTGGGATACTTTCCAGAATCAGGGCAATTTCATTGATTGTATGTGGTGATATTGTTTAGCGCACTTTCACCTTTAGCAGCACTCCCAGAAAAAGCCCAAGAAGTCAATGATTTTAAATCAATTACTGTGTTATGAAAGGGCATAAGCAACTCACTCATTTAAAGCAACCATGTTTCAAAATTTTCTTGTTTCCTTGAAGGTACATGAGGGGAGCAGTAAGTCTTCTCGAGGCCCGGTTATTCTGAGAGAAGGGAATGGCGGCATCAATATTGTCCGCAAGAAACACATCACGGATTCGCCGCCTGCATTGCCACTTCGGGATGTGGTCATCGTCTTCGCCGCATATGTCATCTTTTTCATCGTGTCATCATGTTCTTATGGTTATGTGCCTTTCGAGAGTTCTTGGGACTTTTGCAGCGAGTTTTTGGAAAGCATGAGAGATTTGACAGTGGCCTGGTGTCATTTAAGTTGGAGTCTCTGTTGAAATACTTGAAGTGTTCAGCTCTACTTGGGATTTCAAATTATTGGTAGAGGTTAAAGTATCTCTTGAAAGGCATGAAGGAGATCAGATAGAAGGCATGAAGGGGGTGAGGTCAGATGAAGAGGTTTAAGTTACTGGCACATGCAAGTTTCATGTCAACTGAACACTGAAGTCGTGCATTGCTTTACGATTTTTCATCATTGGCACAATGCGCAGGCTGCCTTTGAATCTATAGTTGGTGTTAATTTAGTTCATGGCACCGCATTGTAACGTCCTTATTATTCAAGTGTAGCTCATGAGATTTTTTTTCGTGGCAGTGCTGCTGCTGATGCAAAAGTGACAGTGCTTATTTACGCAGATGGCTTCCGCCTTCATTGATAAATTTTAGTACTGTAAGTGAGCTGACACCCATGCCGTAGAAGAATTTAAAATGTGCGTATTTGGCTTGAACAAGTTTTCTCCTTTGAACAAAGTTGCATTTCTTGCTTGGCAGAAGCAGGGCTTTGGTCACAATTACACTGACAGCAAGACGGGAGGGTTTTTATAGCACGCAACTGTGAATTTTACCTAAGGTAAAATGTTGAGGCTGAAAAAAATACTTTCAAGTCTGCTTTGTAAAAGTGGTCACCTGTATGATTCAACGCTGGCTTGTTTGCTTTTTAAGGATGTCTGACTTGTTCCCGCTTGAATTGATGACGTATATAATTAGTCTCCTTGTTAAATTTGAATGTGTAACATGCTCCCACCTACCTGGTTTGAAAAATTATATAAGATTCACGTTGGCTTTTGTGAGATTTCTTGGGGTGAATTATTTTAAACAACTACAAATTGTTTGGGAAAGTAACGTGCCTTAAGTCAAAGGCCTTTTCAGGATGCTCATAAAGTATTTTGTCTACAAATAGCTTGATGTTACACTTACGTCCGGTGTCAGGAAACTTACTATCTTTATTAATCATGTTTTAATTGTGGCATACTGCCACATGTGACTTCTCCTGTCAAAATGTTTTATCGTTAATCTTGGCTCGAACGTTCTTTTCCTAAAATCTTGCACTGCACTGTTGTAGGTTTGTGATAATACAACCGTGTATGGCTTGTTTTTAGGCCTTTCCCTACAATTTAATAGCAAACTGCATTTTTCCAAACAGTTATGCGTAAACATAGTATGGATAGCGCGATGGGTAATACCGCCTTAAAATTACCTTGATTTATCTGGTAATACAGCATATTTGATGCTCAATATTGTATAATGTCTGTGTCAGTGCCGCGGTAGACGCACACGTCTATTTATTTGTGAAGCAGTTGCCCCTAATACCGTCTTTATTAACCATGTTTTTGAGTAAAGGTGAATATGTGAAAATGCCACTTGAAGCCTAGTGCAATCGTTATGGTATTTATTCCTTGTACGTTGGTCATTTTCTGTGGAATTTAAAATAGACAGCTATTCATATATTAAATGTATGCATACTAACACCCAATAAAGTTGTATAGTATATTGAAAAGCAGTGTATGAGTCATAATTGTTGGTTTCGTGCGTATTTTAATGCAAGTATGTTGTTTCTTTTACATGCAGATAGAACCCAGCACAGGATTCTGCGGGTGAAGCCAAAGACTGTGTGCTCTCTAGGTGCCTCAGACCAACTTTTATTTAGAACTGTGCTCCGATAGGCAACAGTTGGGAACTGTCAGGGACCACACTGCTGCGGTGGTTTCTGCTTTCCATTTGTTGGTATCACTGCGGGTGGTATATCAAGGCTGTGTTAAAATGGTGCTTACGGTTTCCTGCTGATACCAATGCATCCGCCAGCCTGGATTATGACCTCGGTGTATACCGACAGGAAAGCAGAAATATTGGAAAAGTGGAGTCCCATACACAGCTTCCCAATTTCTAAGGAACACCGTTTTATATAAACAGCTGGTCTGAAGGTACCTGGAACGGCGCACCGGATAAATTCTATAATCATTTTATATGGATCACTGTTCCAGTAACTTAAACTACCCTTTTAATTGGAACAGTGATCCGCATACTTTTATTTGGAACACCGATCCACATAATTTAGTTGCTAAAATATGTGGTGCACTCTTCCACTTAATTTTCAGGGTATGTGGAACATGGTTCCAAATATATAACTAGAACGTTTTTTCAAAAAAGTTCCAGTTACTAAGTGGATCTTACGTGGAACCAGATTAAGAGTGTATGGACACGTATACGCAAACTCAAAGGACAACAGACACACAGACTGCCCCTGGTCAATACAACAGGGGACACACTGGAAGACCAGGCTGACACACTCGCACAACGCTTCCAACATGTGTGCAGTTCAGCACACCACACGAACAGTTTCCTGAAGTATAAAGATTCTAGTGAAAAGATGTCCCTACACGACAACAACAAATCACAGACTTCTTACAACTCCCTGTATTCACTACATGAGCTGATGGCTGCTCTGAGCACGTGTAAACCCTCAGCACGTGTAAACCCTCATATACAATGATACAACACCTACACGCAGACACACTTGAAGCACTTCTACATGTATATAATAAAATATGGCTTTCGGGGCACATTCCACACTCTTGGAGGGAGGCCATTGTAGTGGCTTTCTTGAAGGATGGAAAGGACCCGTCGTCCCTCTCAAGTTACCGTCCAATAGCCCTGAGGAGCTGCCTGTGCAAGCTCTTCGAGAAGATGATCAATCGCAGGCTCGTGTACTTCCTCGAGTACAATGGTCTTCTCGAGAGCTGCCAGGCAGGCTTTAGGGTGGGGCGATCGACGAACGATCAACTGGTTGCACTTGACTCATAAATCACGGATGCCTTCGTGCATAAGCAGTACTGTTTAACTTTCTTTTTCGACCAAGAGAAGGCCTACGACACCGCTTGGCGTTATGGGATGCTTAGTGACCTTATTGACCATTCGGTGTTTCGGGTAATAGGTTGAACATCCTTGTTAGTTATTTGTCAGAGAGAACGTTCAGAGTAAGAGTTGGTTGTGCACTTTCAAAGGTTCACGTCCAAGAAAATGCGTGCCGCAAGGTGGCGTGTTGAGTTGCACTCTCTTCATAGTAATGATGACCTCTCTTGGAAAGGCACTGCCACCAACAATCTCTTATTCTATGTATGTAGACGACGTGCAAATATCTTTTAAATCATGTAATATGTCAATATGTGAACGTCAATTCCAGCTTGGTGTCAAGAAGCTTGCCGGCTGGGTAGACAAGAATGGGTTTCAATTGAATCCTGCAAAAAGCTCCTGCGTTGTGTCCTCCAGGAAGCGCGGTGTCCATCCGGACCCAGACATTACTCTTAATGGCGTGTCGCTTCCTGTGAACAAGGAGCACAAGTTCTTAGGTGTTGTGTTTGACCAGAAACTCACATTCTTTCCACACATCAAGGAACTTAAACATGTCTGGAAACAATGAACATACCTAATGTTCTCTCCCATCAATCGTATGGTTCCGACAAAGAACTCCTACTACGGCTCTATACTGCTTTGGTTGGGTATCGTTTAGACTATGGCAGTTTGGTATATGAGTCGGCGACTAAAACAGCGTTGCGAATGATTGACCCAGTGCTACACTTGGGACTACGGCTTGCGTCGGGTGCTTTTCGCACTAGCCCTGTCGAGAAACTGTATGCCGAGTGTAATAAGTGGAGCCTTGAGAACCAACGGATGTACACGGACTTGCTTTATGCTTTTAAAATTTCATCGCTGAATAACCATCCTTTTTATCCTGTCTTTAACGACACATCCACATCTGTGCATTTTGTAAACAGCCTATCTGTTCCTCTGCCCTTTTCGCTTAGAGTGAGAGAGCAAGCCTCGGATCTGAGCGCTTCGTTTTTAGATGTGTACAGATCATCCTTTTCAGACAGTTTACCTCCTTGTAAAGTTCGTCCTGTGTCCTCCGACCTTTCTTTTATGAAACTTGACAAAAATCGGGTACCGCGAGCTGCAATACTGCAGCACTTTCTGTCTCTCCAGTTTAAATACCCCATTGCAGAATTTTACAGTGACGCGTCTAAAACCTCCACTATGGTCTCCTGCGCTGCTCTTGGTCCAAATTTCAGTGCAGCCAGAACAATGAGCGTCCACACAACAATTTTTTCAACAGAAGGATATGGAATTTTACTGATTGTACGACACATACTTGAGAGAGAGATGAAACGTTTATTAGGAAAAAAGGAGGTGTCGCGATTGTCTTAGGGGTGGTGCCCTACTTCCAGGGCCCCAGACTCTTCTGCTCCTCTCCGGGCTCGAAGAATTAAGTCCTTCTGAATCCCGAAGTCGGAGCTGGCCAGAGCTGCCTCCCAAAGCGCGACCGTATTTGTGGGGTTCTTTCCCGAAGGCCAGATGATAGTGCAGGCCCATGTTGCGTGAAATAAGTTGGAAGGGTTTCCGCATTTATTGCATGCGTCTGTGTGTGTTTGAGGGAACATTTTGGATATCCGGGATTTGTTTGGATAAGTGTTCGTCTGGATTTTCCTCAGCGTTTGAGCTTCTGCGCCAGAGAGGTTCTTGTCCGGGTTTGGGAAAACGGCTCGTTCACCTCTTTGGACAGTGAGGCGTTCGCTAAAGCCACTTGGGAGGGGCTGCAGAAGGCTAGGGCTGTTAGCCGCGCGGTTTGTAAGATCGCAGGCAGCCTGGTCGACCCTTTCGTTTCCCTCCAGCTCCTCGTGTCCTGGAGTCCAGACAATGTGGTGGAATTGATTCGACATTTTTGGCTGTAATTTTTTAAGTCGCTTGTGAATTCTTCCATTCACTAGGTATTGCATAGCCTTTTTGGAATCTGTGACTATTTGGAGGCTTTGGTTCTTATGCTGCCCATACCTTATTGGCAGGAGGAGAGCACCAGTTTCGGCTTCGTCGGCAGTGGTATCTTTGAGCGTGAGGCAATCCTTGATGGCTCCTTCGTGATCGATTATAACTATGGAGGCATTTTTCCCGCTGTAGAAAGCAGCGTCGGTGTAGATGACGTTTTTTTGTTTTCAAGTTGTTTCCGTAGGAAGGCTACTCGTGCTATTCTTGTCTCATTGTGCAGGCAGGGGTCCATGTTTCGAGGTGGGGGGAGCACTTTCAGTCGTGTTCGTACTTCTCTGCTCATGTTCACTTTGTCACTAGTCGAGTGTACGTCCGCGGGGGACCCCACTTTTTGCAGGATAGCCTTGCCAGTTTTTGTTTTTTCCAGGCGTTGTTTTTGCGAGATGAGGAGTGCCTCTCTGATTTCTTCGAGGGTGTTCCATAAACCCAAGCTCATCAGCTTTTCATTTGATGCATAGTTTGGGAGACCGAGGGCTGCTTTGTAAGCCATGCGGAGAATGACAGTGCCTTGATCAGTCTCTTGTCTGTTAAGGCAGTGGAAAAGCAAGCTATATGCCAGGCGGCTGACTACCAAGGCCTGCATAATGCGCAGAGTTTCTTCTTCCTTGACGCCGGCTCTGTTTTAAGTTATTCTTCTCACTATTCTTGCAATTTGCACAGTTGACTTATTTGTATTTTCTATGGTGAAGTTTTCCTTGCCATTACTTTGTATAAGCATCCCTAGGACTAGTATTTGATCGTTTTCGGGTATTGAGTAATCGCCAAGCTTAATGTTTATTGGCCCTGGGCTTACATAGCGGGTGCAGGGGATTCGGATGACTTCGGATTTTTCTGGTGCGCATTGTAGCCCATTTTGAAAATCAAATTCCGAAGTCTATCATCTACACAGATTCCCTGAGTGTTGTTCGGGCACTGTCATCGCATACACCCCCCAAAAACCACTTAGTTAATCTTGTATTTAACACTATCATGTCTGTGTATGCACAGAAGCATCAGCTGCTCCTCTGCTGGGTCCCAGGACACGCTGGGGTCGCTGGGAATGAGTTGGCAGACGATAGGGCCGCTGCTGCTGCACTCAGGAACACTGTAGACATAACAACCATACCATCCACAGATCTCAAGCCACACATAAGACAACACTTGCGTAGAACATGGCAAATACACTGGAGTGAACAGACAGATAACAAGTTACACGTTATAAAACCACGCTTGGGACCATACACAACTGACACACGCAACAGACACACAGAAGTCGCCTTGAGTAGGCTGCGGATAGGGCACACCCATGCAACGCACTCGTATCTGCAGCAGTGATCCCAGTGCAGCAGTGACCCCAGTGCAGCAGGTGCGGAGAGGCACTATCCGTAGTGCACATACTAATCACGTGAAAGGCACTTCACACAACACGACACAAACACTTCAGAGAAGTCTACAGACAACATATTCCCCTACATCAATCTTTTTTTCTAGGTGACGATGCCATTGTTTCCGCGAAACGTGTGTTTGAGTATTTTTCAGGCGTCAAGTTTTTAAACCTCATTTCCTATCACGCATTATCAAATCTGGCCCTATACACCAGCCATCACCATTGCCATTATTTGATTTTATTGTTGTTCTGGCTTTAGTAGCCACTATTTTTTTAAGATACTTTTGTTTGGCGCTGTTTGCCCCAGCTGGCCTTGCGCCAAAAAACTGCAACCATCATCATTATCATTTGCTTAAATTTTCGATAATTTCCTCTTTCAGTTGTAAAAGCACATCTTTGTTAGACAGGTGTGCTCAAAACCTAAACATGGTATGAGGATAGACGTCTTTGTCTCCCAGGAATGCCGTAAGTAGAGAGTGAACGAGGTACTCGGATTGTTACCCAGGCATGATGTGAGGGAAATAGGGCAAGATTGTCAGTGGAGATTGGTTTGTGCGGTTTTGGATGAGAGTGATGTCGGCGTGGCGCCACTGAGGAAGAAGGGTGCCGGCTGCCCAGTGCTTGTTGAAGAGGGCAAGGAGAGAATTGAGGGTGCCTTCATCGAGATTTTCTAAGGTTTTGTTGGTTATTCGATCTTTTCCAGGAGTGGTAATGCGCGTGATGCGGGCGAGGCCCTGCTTCAATTCTTGAATCTAGAAGGGGCATCAAGCACAGGGTTCGGTGTACCCGTGTAGTCGTTAGATGGAGGAGGTGGCGGGGTTTGCGAGGGACCAAAAAACATTGTGCGTAGGGTGTCTAGGCGGTGCGCAGGGGGATGGGGGTAGTTATAAATCTCACGTTGAATGTAGTGAAACGTTGCAGTCTTGGAGTGTTTTGAGCCCAGCAGATGTCTCAGAATACGCCACTCACGCTTGGTGCTAAGCGTACCCTGCAGCTCATCGCAGAATGAGCGCCAATTGTAGGTGGTAGGGTTCGCGCGTATTCCGCGGCACGCTGGGTGACTTGAGCGATGCGGCGTTTTAGCGAGCAATTGTGCTTGCGCGTCTTCCAGCGGTTTACTGAGCCTCGTCTGGCTGCCCACAAACGTGCGAGGTGGGCGTGCAAAGAGGGAATGGCTTTAGTGAGGGGGATAACTGTTGTGTACTTATGAAGCAGGGACAGAAGCTGCGATGTCCTTTCTTCGAGGTCCGTGATGTCACCTGGCAGGGAGGTGGGATCCTTGCGGAACGAGGACCAATCGGTGAGAGTAGCGTGACCTATTTTACGCTTGCGAGAAAGGCGGCCAATAGTGAGCCCCAGAATGTGATGCTCACTCCCCAAAGTATCCGGTAGTCTCTGTCATTCGAGGTAAGGGGCATTTCGAGCAAAAGTCAGGCCCGGGTTGGTGACGCGAGAAACACTGTTCCCTATACGGGTCGGGACGGTTAAGTCGTTGCATAGCGTGAATGCGTGGTGCTGCGTTTCGTTAAGGAGGGCAGTGCCTTTCCTTCTGACTTGGTTATAACCCCATGAGTGGTGGGGGGCGTTGAAATCCCCAAGCAGAAGAAGAGAGCTTCCATACGCTGAAATAGGGTGGCGTTTTGCACTTTTATTTCGGCTAGAAGTTGTTCTATTGCAGCAGGGCCGGTGAAAGTGTGGTTTGAGAGGCTGGTGCAGGTCGCGTGAACGGACGATGCAAGGAGTGAGCAGAAGGGGAGTGCGAGACAACAGCTGACCAGCTGACCTGTCAGGGGCCGACTTCCGATGCTCGAGGGGCGGTTTGTCTAGACTGGGTGAGGCGAGGCTTGGATACTGGTGGTGCGGTTATGAGCTTCTTAGGTCAGTCTTGGCTCCCGGTTGCATGGCGGAGACCGCACAGTTTGCACTGGGGACTGCACGGACGGTCTGCGGGAGGATTGCTGAGTCCACATGCGAGGCAAGCTGGACGGTCAGGATGCGGGCAGACATCTTGCCTGTGGTCGATGTCGCCCCACAGTGGACAAATTTGTACACTCCGGTGAAATGGGCGGCAGCGTTACCGGAGGCTGCCGACTTCCACGTAGAAGGGCACGTGATGGCCCTGGAAGGACAGGGGTGCCGAGGTGGTACGCCCCATGAGGCGAGCATGTATGAGTTGAGGTTTGTTTCCTAGTAGAAGGTTGCCGAGAGCTTCATTTGTTGCGTCCGGGTCCAAGCCGTGGATGACTCCCGGGCACGTGTCCGGAGGTGGCTTCATGTATGGCATGATTTTGTATTGTATTCCGCCGATTTGCGCACATGTTATCTTGCTGAGCGTGATGGCTTGACTGGCGTTGGGCGTGCTTGCGACGACTAAATTTTGGGACGTCTGAATTTGACTAACTATGGTGTTGTAGAATTCCTGCTGGGGAATCGCACTTGCTGTTTCGAAGCTTTCGGCGTTAAGACCAGAGCGGGGTCGATAAACCACGGTGTAATTGTATTTCGGTCACCGTGGTTGTGGTGCACGGCGGGTGTTGGCGCGTGGTAGGTAAAACCGTGGTAGGTGAAGAGTTTCAGCGTGGTAGGTGAAAGTCTTCAGAAGGGAAACTTCAGAAGGGAACCCACCAGATGTGAAAGCAACACTGCGTCTGTGATGCAGTGATTTTCTTCAATATTATGCCTAATGAGGTGCCGAGTTTCTTTATGTGACACCCTCAGTGACGTGACAGTTTTTAAAATCTCTGAACGACCGGCGACGTCGTGTTTTTATTGGGATGTACATACTATCATTACTGCCTGAATGTGGATGCTAATAGTTTGGAATTCCAATGCACGTGCCGACGTTGCTTGGGTTTTTGCGAAGATAATGCATGCCAATGCATTATCTGTTCTTCTTTCTTCTTCCGGTTGTTCGAATTTGGTTCTTCGAATGCGGTTCTTCGTTCAAAAACCGTCAACGTGGAATAATCGGTTTCTTTGCAGTAATGAGGAGATGCCTGGATGGTGCTCGCACAGGCAGGTGGTTACGTTGTGATTTTCTTCGTATGACCTGTCAACATCACGTGTTTCATAGGGCATTTTTGCGTTGCGGTGGACTCGTCTGGAAGCGCTGACTTGCGTGTTGAAGTGAAGAGGCTCCTTTCCTCATTGTGACAATGTGGCTGTGTAATACCGTCATGAAGGTTGAACAGGTGGCTGTATTTCCAACGTTCTGGTGTGGTGGCGCTGTCCATAACCACTACACATGAAAGTCTGGCCCTTATAGCCAGACTTTGATGTCCCAGTGTCGACCAAACTGCCTATATCGCCTCTTAGTTAAAAGTACTAGAGTAGGTCATATAAAACAGTGTTCTTTGTACTGACGTCAGCACTATCCTATGAAATAGGCATATCAATATGCCTTCTTCACCTGTATGAGGTAGCGCGGCGAAGAAATTGCTACAAACAGCGTATCGTTACCACCAGGTTGGTCGCTACCGTAACCGCCGCGAACGTTACCGCAACGTGGAAGAACACACGCTGCTACAGTCAGCCGGCAGCTGGTAGAGTTGTGCCATTAAGAAAGAAGGGCGTTTCGAAAGAGCACCTACCCACACAACCCAGTGGCTGGTTTTCCTGTAGCACATCAAGCGGGCGGCGTAAGAGCTAAAACCAAGTTGCAGCTTCGTTCTATAGATTCCGAGTTGCTGGGGTAGTTTCAAAGCTGGAAGTGTTTCACGTGGGAAAGGGTGCACTCTGTGTGTTCTTATGCCTTCGAAAATCTCTAGGGCTCGTGCGTACTTTCTAGGGCTGCAGTTATGTTCCTTGCTCAAAAAGACCAGTGATCCATACAGTTGAGGTTTCGCCTAAAAGTTTGCCTTGCGTTTAACGTGTCAGTAACGTATACAAGAAAGGCACAATTGTAAATGGAGCAATGCTTATTGTGTTATCGTGGTCGCGCTTAGTTGGAACACGGCAGTGCGTGGCGCGAGTTACTACTGGAGCATCCTAACAGCGCCGCGTGGAAATAGCGCGCATGTGCGTTCCAAGGTCAAGGAGTAGTAGTAGTAGTAAAGTCCTTTAATGTCCTTCCAGATAGGCGATGGGTATTTAAGTTGGGTGCGAAATAAAGATTTGTAGGCTAGCAGTTTTACATGAAAGGGTTCATGAAGTAGGTGTCGTTTTAAGGAACCAAGCGATCCGTGAGCTATTGGTATTCTAACGGAGCCAAAGACGAGGCAGTTCTCTTCAAGGAAAATAAGCTTATTGGAGCGAACTTGTGCTCCCCTAACAACTTAAGGAATACACAGGCGGCGAAGCAGCAGTCACCCAAGTGACGTGCGCTAACGAGCGTAGGCGAGTCTAATACCGGGGCGTCTGCTCTGCAGGCTTATCTTTCGACGCGCGTGGTTCTCGAACCGTCGATTCACATCCAGAACGTTGTAGAAAAAGGAAGATTATTCTACGCTAGTGACGTTAGGGCGAAACAGTCTCCTTATCTGAATGAGATAGCCCGTGCGGCGTAAAAATAAAGCATAAAATACGCGCTTCGCTTGGGACACTAATAACAGAGCCTGGCGCGGCCGAACAGTAAAAACAAACCAAAAATAAACAAACCCGTACATGGTTCGCGGCAATATGATGTTGGTAATATGTGCGCGCCATAAATCGTTGCTCAAAGTGACTCCCAAGTACATATAAGTGGTGACATTCTCCTATGCAACGTTACCGATTGGATAAGAATAGGTTAGGGGGTTGCGGCGACGGTGAAAAGATAGGGACTTTTATTTATTAGGGTTTAGTATCATGAGCCACCGATTGCACCAGTTAAGTACATGGTTCATATATTCTTGCAATGCAACTTTATCTGATGTGTTAGCATTGATACGGTATATTACACAATTTCTGCAAACACACGAACATTGCTGGATACATTGAAAGGTACATCGTTGAAGTATATTAGGAATAATAAGGTGCCGAGAATAGATCCTTGCGGGACGCCTGATGTTACTGCCAGAGGATAAGAGTTACCATTAACAGTAACAAATTGGGAACGATTAGTCAAAAATTCCCTAATCCAAGTTAAAATTTTAGGGTGTAACTTTAATTTCGAAAGTTTTAACATCAGGTGGTTGTGGGGCACTTTGTCGAATAATTTTGCAAAGTCAAGAAAGATGGCGTCAGTCTATATATTATTGTCCATGTTTTAATGTGCAGGTCACGAACGAAAAAGGCAAGTTGGGTTTCACACCAAAAATATTTTTCTAAATTTGTGCTGTGCGGTATGAAAAAAGGTATTAGCTTCCAAGAAGTGCATGATTTCGGTGTAAATGACATGTTCCATGAGGTTGCAAGGCAGGCTTGTTAACAAACTTGGCCGATAATTGAGCGGACATGATCTATCACCTGATTTGAAGACTGGAGTGACCTTTCCTATTTTCCAGTTGATATGTAGGTTACCTGTGGAAAATGTATAACAGAACCACAGTGACATATATATGGCGCCTATGTGTTTGGGCATTTTTCAGACATTTTGCGTAAATATTGTCTGATCCCGCTGAAGAAGAGAGTTTTAATTTGTAGATTAACGATATTATTCCGGCAGCGATGAAATCAACACTGGGCATTAGAGAGACGATCCTAGACGGAAAAATCGGAAGGAACTGTTAGTTTCGTTAGTGAACACGGAAGCGAATGCTGCGTTAAATAATTCTGCGTATTCAGAATTGCTACCTTCCCCGCCCGTAGGATTATTCAAAATAGCACCCTGTATTTTCATAGTGTTAATCACCTCCCAAAACTTCCTAGCGTTATTCACTAACATTTTCTAAAGATCAGCATTAAAAAGGTTCTTTTTGCGGATCAAATGGCGGTATAATAAAAGGTTTCAAAGTCTTTAAACCTACCCCTTGCGCTGGCGGTTGCTGCGGGTTTAGCCGCACAAAAAAGTCGTTTTTTTTTCTTATTTTTAAGCCGCTTTAAGAGCTTCGAAAACCATGGTTTTGCTGGATTAAAACGGAAGGTAGTACTGGGAATAAATTTGTTTCTTACCTCCTTAATTTTATCTTCAAAAATTAACCAGTTATCGTTCATTGATCGTTCACTCAAGGTTATTTGAAAATGAGGTACGAATGCTTCGATTTCAGTGCCTATTGCATTACAATCCCTCTTGTCGTATAGACGTATAGTTTTACTGCATGATTTGAGTATTTCTGGGACGAATTCAAAACCAGCATAAATAGCTTTCTGGTCGCCAATCTCAGGAAGCTGTGTAATATGGGATAAGCTTTCAGGTTTAGTTGTCAGCATCAGGTTCAGAATATTAGACGTTTCTCAAGAAATACCTGCAGCTTCTGTTAATTAGCTGTGTCAAGTTAAAATTTAAACATACGTAATGAATTATTTTGTTCTGGATTGGCCTGTTAATAATTGGTTGGCGTGATTCCAATCGATGTCGGGAAAATTGAAGTCTCCGAAAAGTAGGATTGCCGCGGTAGAATATTTAGTAGTTAGCTGGTTCAGCATATCGTTTAGATCTTCTGCAAAATCTGGTGGCCGATAGCACACACCCAGCAGAACTGTCACCGGTATAGCGCGGCAGGCTAACCACATACTTTCGAGCTTACAGTGGATATTTATCAGCGAACAGGGTGAACTTCTCATGGACAGCGATGAGTACACCCCCGCCACGTGATTGCTTCCTGTCTTTCCGGAAAACAACAAAATGTGGCAATTCGGCTAGAACCTCACCATCTATGACGTCATCCGTCATCTATGTTTCTGTCAGAACCCGTCTGCTGCTGTCCGATGTCAATACAAAATTTGATACTGCGTTGCGTCTTGAAAGGAAGCTACCCCGCACGGGGCACCTTGAGCAATCTTGGTGACGGTACTGGCGACACCGCGGACCCCGAGCCCCCAAACATAAGCTGGATCCAACCGTGGCGATGTGTTTATAGGTGGAGGGTTAGAAACCACGAACGGTGGCCGTCGGAGCCCAGGTCAAGCTCCGGCGGATGGGCTCCCTGTCTGTCTACCAGGCAGGGAGCTCCGGGACCTCTTTGGCTACCAGGGTAAGGTCAAAGAAGAAAGTACCCCAGTCTCCCTGCTTTTATACTATGCTATATGGCATTTTCAAACCCCCCCCCCCAAACGTGATCGGCCCCCGAAAAGGGGCCGCACCGAAGTTTCTTTTCCACCACTTCCTAACTTGAGTCCTCCGAAACCGAACAACTATCCTCGCTTCATCGTGATGGAATCTGTAGACCAATCAAAACCTCTTGCTTCACAGTCTGTATTTCTCATTTCAAAGTTTCTTGACGGTATTGTTGGAGGGTCGTATAAGGCCAAAAAACAACGAACCGGTGAAATTCTTGTCGAGGTCAGTAGCCAGGATCAGGCCAATAAACTTCTTGCTCAAACCAGCATCGCCGATCTGCCAATCCAGGTCACGCCCCACCGCAGCTTAAACAGCTCCCAGGGCGTGATTTCCGAGTATGACCTGCTAAATGAATCTGAAGCTGACCTGCTGGAGGGCCTTCGTAGTCAGGGCGTAACAGCGGTCAGGTGCATAACCATCCGCAGAGACGATAAACAAATACCGACAAAGCACCTCATCCTAACCTTTGACAAGTCCATCCTTCCAGAATTCATCAACGCAGGTTACATCCGATGTTCAGTCCGGCCGTACATCCCGAACCCGCGGCGCTGTTTCAAGTGCCAACGGTTCGGGCACGGCACAAACTCCTGTCGCGGCCGACTTACCTGCGCAAAATGCGCCCAGCACGACCACCCGTCTGACAACTGTAACGTTCAACAACTTCTTTGCGTAAACTGCCAGGGCCCACATGCGGCCTACTCCAGAAAATGTGAAAAGTTCCAATTAGAAAAGAAAATCATTAACATCAAGGTCACTGAAAACATCACCTTCCCAGAGGCGCGGAAGAGGTTCGCCTCTTTCCCTCTGGGGAGGTACGCCGACGCAGCTCGCCGGGGGGCGGAGCGGCGTGTGGTTTCTGCGGGGACCCAGTACCGCGAGTCGGACTTGGTCCCGCCCCCGCCCCCCCTGGGTTGCCTCGGGCAGCCCAACCCGCCTCCGCACCGCTCGCTGAGCCAGCAGCGGCTGTGGGGTCAACCACGTCTGGTGGAAGCGATGCTGCATCCTCCACTTCCACTCCAGCGTCCCAAGCCACAGGCGAGGGCGCAGAGGACATCGACTTGGGGGAGCCAGCGGCAGCTCCCACCCCCACCGCACCGCCTGTGCCATCCGAGGCGTTCCTGAACCCCTCAGTGGTTGCGGGCAAGGAAAAGCGCGCCCCAAAGGGTTCGCGGTCCAAGGAGCCTGATCCCTCAGGCGCTCCGAGGACATCCGAGGATGAAATGGACGTCGGTCCGTTCTTGTCTGCGGTGCACCGCAAGGAACGCGTCCCGACGCCAAAGCCTCCCGACAAGCCAAAAAAGACCAGAGTCACAGCCCCGAAAGACGACACATAAGCAACACAGTCCAGTAGCTCCGAACACTTCATAATGGGAAGAGAGAACATAGTACAATGGAACTGCAGAGGCCTTCTAAATAATCTTGACGACGTCTATGAGATTCTGCATGCTAATCAGCCAAGTGTAATGTGTGTTCAGGAAACACACCTGAATTCCAAGAACACAAATTTCTTGAATAGTTACCTGGTATACAGGAAAGACAGGGATGGCTGCACACACTCTTCTGGCGGTGTGGCCGTAATCGTCCGGAAATCCTTAGCATGCCACCCTGTCACCTTGAACACTATCCTTGAGGCTGTAGCAATACGCTTAATAATATTTAATAGGTTGATAACGGTATGCTCCATATACATTCCTCCTGATGTTTCACTTACGAGCTCCGACTTCGAGGCGCTGGTTGACCAGCTGCCCGAACCATACATCCTTACAGGCGACCTTAATGCTCACAACTCTCTTTGGGGCTCTTCCAGAACGGATGCCCGAGGTCGCCTGATAGAAAAATTCCTTACATCTTCTGGAGCATGCCTTTTCAACAATAAACAGCTTACATACCATAACATAGGTCACAACACATACTCATGTCTTGACTTGGCTATTGGCTCCGCAGTTCTCTTTCCTCTTGTCGAGTGGGGAGTGGGAACTGACCCATATGGCAGTGACCACTTCCCCACCTCACTCACATACATAGGCAAAGGCCCAAGCAGTCCATCTTCCCATAATAGGTTCAATGAAGCACGAGCTAACTGGAATACATTTACAGAGACATCCAAACTACACCACACATCCATAGGACACCTACACGTTGAAGAAGCTACCCAACTCCTCACTGCGCACATCCTCGACGCCGCCGAAAAGTCCATTCCCCACGCCTCTGGAGCCCCGCGCAACCAGCGGAGGCCGTGGTGGAATGAGGACTGTAGGCGGGCGCGAGAGGCCCAGAACAAGGCGTGGGGTATCCTTCGTCGGTACCCCACGTCGGGTAACCTCATTTTGTTCAAACGGGCCAAGGCGTTCGGCAAACGTGTGCGCCGTGAGGCAAAACGAGAGAGTTGGCGCACCTTCTTTACATCCATTAACTCATACACAGATGCACACAAGGTATGGACAAGAATACGCAAACTTAAAGGACAACATACACATAGCCTGCCCCTGGTCAGTACAACAGGGGACACACTCGAAGACCAGGCTAACACTCTTGCACAACACTTTCAACACGTTTCCAGCTCTTCACACTACACAAACACTTTCCTGAAACATAAAAATACTTGTGAAAAGAAGTCCCTACATGACAATAACAGGTCAAAATCTGGTTACAATTCTGAATTTACACTCTATGAGTTGAGGGCTGCACTGAGCACGTGTAAACCTTCAGCTCCCGGCGCAGATAAGATTACATACACCATGATGCAACACCTACACCCGGATACTCTTGAAACACTCCTACACCTATACAACAACATATGGCTTTCGGGGCACATCCCAAAATCTTGGAGGGAGGCTATTGTAGTGGCGTTCTTGAAGGAGGGTAAGGACCCTTCTTCTCCCGCCCGTTATCGACCCATCGCCCTCACAAGCTGCCTGGGCAAGCTTCTCGAGAAGATGATCAACAGGAGACTTGTGTACTTCTTAGAGTTCAATGGTCTTCTCGAGAGCTGCCAGGCCGGCTTCAGGGTGGGGCGATCCACAAACGACCAACTCGTCGCCCTTGAGTCGTATATCAAGGATGCGTTTGTCCATAAGCAGTTTTGTGCTACGGTGTTTTTTGATCTCGAGAAAGCCTACGATACCGCTTGGCGATACGGGATACTTTGCGACCTAAAAGCCTTCGGTGTCTCGGGAAATATGTTTAATACACTTCGTAGCTACCTGGCGGAGCGAACCTTTCGTGCGAGAGTTGGCACTGCCCTTTCAAATGTTTTCCTGCAGGAAAACGGCATGCCTCAAGGCGGCGTTTTGAGCTGCACATTGTTCATTGTCAAGATGAACTCACTTCGAAAGGCGTTGCCACGAACCATTTTCTGTACAATATATGTAGATGATGTGCAAATATCTTTTAAATCATGCAATATGTCAATCAGCGAACGCCAAGTCCAGCTTGGTGTCAACAAACTAGCAGGCTGGGCAGATCAGAACGGTTTTAAGCTGAACCCAGTCAAGAGCACTTGTGTTGTGTTTTCCAAAAGGCGTGGGATCAGGCCAGATCCAGACATCAAACTGAATGGTGTCTCGATTCCGGTCAAAAAAGAACACAAGTTCCTCGGTATAATTCTTGATGAAAAACTTTCCTTTATTTCTCATATGAAACAACTAAAGCAAAAATGTCTTAAAACAATGAATATCCTGAAGGTTCTCTCCCATCATTCGTATGGTTCTGACAAAGAACTCCTACTACGGCTCTACACTGCTATGGTTGGGTCTCGTTTGGACTATGGCTTTGTGGTATATGGGTTGGCGAGTAAAACAGCATTGCGAATGCTTGACCCAGTACTACACTTGGGGCTGCGGCTTGCGTCGGGTGCTTTTCGCACTAGCCCTGTCGAGAGTCTATATGTTGAATGTAATAAGTGGAGCCTTGAGAACCAGCGAACGTACATGGACTAGCTTTATGCTTTTAAAATTTCATCTCAGGATAACCACCCTTTTTATCCTGTCCTTAGCGATACATCCACATCTGTGCTGTTTGTAAATCGCCCGTCCATTACTCCGCCTTTTTCACTTCGAGCGAGAGAGCGAGCCTCGGATCTGAGTGCTTCGTTTTTAGACGTGTACAGGTCATCCTCTTTAAACATTTTACCGCCTTGGCAAGTTCGCCCTGTGTCCTGTGACCTTTCTTTTATAAAGCTGGACAAAAATCGGGTACCGCGAGCTGCAATACTTCAGCACTTTCTTTCTTTGCAGTTCAAATACCCACGTGCTGAATTCTACAGTGACGCTTCTAAAACCTCCACTATGGTGTCGTGTGCTGCTCATGGTCCAAATTTCAAAGCAGCCAGAACCATGAGCGTGCACACAATTTTTTCAGCAGAGGCGTACGGAATTTTACTGATTGTACGACATATCCTTGAAAATCAAATTCCCAATTCTATCACCTACACAGATTTTTTGAGTGTTGTTCGCGCATTATCATCGCATAAACCCCCCAAAAACCACATAATTAATCTTGTATTCAACACTATCATGTCGGTGTATGCGGAGAAGCATCGGCTGCTCCTCTGCTGGGTCCCAGGACACGCTGGGATCGCTGGGAACGAGTTGGCGGACGAGAGGGCCGGTGATGCTGCACTCAGGAACACAGTCGACATAACAAGCGTACCATATACAGACCTCAAGCCTCACATAAAACAGCACCTGCGCAGAACATGGCAAACACACTGGGACGAACAGACAGACAACAAACTACACGTAATAAAGCCACACTTGGGACGGTACACAACTGACTCACACAACAGACACACAGAAGTCGCCTTGGCAAGGCTACGACGCACTCAACCCATGCGACGCACTCGTATCTGCTGACGGGATCTCCTAGACCCCAGTGCGGCAGGTGCGGAGAGGCCCTATCCGTAGTGCACATACTAATCACATGCAAGGCACTTCACACAACACGACATAAACACTTCAGAGAACTCTACAGACAACATATCCCCCTACATCCATCGTTTTTCCTAGGTGATAATGCCATTGTTTCCGTGAAACGTGTGTTTGAGTATTTGTCCGACGTCAAGTTTTTAAACCTCATTTCCTATCACGCATCATGAAATCTGGCCCTATACACCAGCCATGCTCATTGTCGTGTTGTGATTTTACTCTTGTTTTTGCTGATTTTACTTAGTGTTTAAGGTTTCACCCCTATCATCGACTATTGTTTTGGCGCTCTTTGCCCCAGTTGGCCTTGCGCCATAAACATCCAACGATCATCATCATCATGAAAGGAAGCTACCTATATTAACGAAGATTACAGAGAAGGAAAGGCTAGTTTGGGGTGTTCTAACATTAACACGTTTTTTTATCAAACAACGGGGTGATTGCTATAAAATTTTGTTTACAGTTTGGGATGTTTCGTTGAAAACGCACCTTTGTTTACCAAGAAGCAAAGTCTTGTACCCCAGAGAGAAGGGTTCACATTAGATATGGGCAAATGCTACAAGACGTTTTCCGGCTTTCCGAACGGATTCGGAAAAATCTTTCCCAATACTGTAGTTGGTACGTTTCAGTTTACGTCCATTCCAGAGATTTTCCTCTTTGGTTTTAAAGAAAGTGAGTGCGGCTATTATAGGCCGCTTATGATCATGCCGGCGCCGGTCAAGAAGTGAACACGTTCTATTAGTTTAGGGTCAAGGGTTAATTTTATATGTTTGCGACATTGGTTAATAATTATTTCTTCGGAATCTGCAAATTCTCGGACGGGTTCCGGTCTGGGAGGCCTAAAAGATGAGGTTATTTCTTCTGGAATGATTTTCAGCGTCGCCAACCCGCGCCTCCATGTCGCATATTTGACGGGCCATTTCTGCGGTGTTAACATTAATTTTTTCGATATCCTTCCTAACAGTTACAAGAGCTTGGTAGTGAACTTCAAGATTGTAATACGTTTAGTTAGATCAGCCATGGTTTTGTTTGTTATTAGTAGCTCAGCTTTAAGTCCCTGCACTTCTGGGAGCAGTGTGCTCTGCAAATAACTTTTACATATAACTTTTGCAGACCTGCAGATAACGTCTGCCATTTGGAAAGGATGAGGTTAGCGGGGAGACGGTCTTTAGGCGGGGAGTCGTCAGGGACAGAGTAAGGGCCGGGGCTGAACTCCACGTACCCGGATAGAAGCAAGACAGCACGAGCGACATTCACACATTGAATGGCCAGGCCACAACAGCAATGTGGGCTCGGTAGCTGTACCAAAAAAATAGCGATTTTTTTAAGTGAAGACGCCATGTGGTACACTAACCTGCATTGTGAATTCGAACGGGTGGCGATGGCACAAACAGAGAGCCCACAAAGCTGGACGGGTGGTTGCTGACACTTTATAGCTGCTGTCGCTGAACTGGTCGATGACGGCGGTGATACGATGATGACGTCGGTGACCCTGTGATCTGCCGGCGGCGCCGCAGGATAACCGAAAGCGCTTGCAGCACGCTTCAGAAGAACGTTGTAATTCCCGATGCTGAGTCACTCGCGGTGCGCTGGAACATCCCATGAGGCAGGCAGCAGAGCAGGAACCAGAAACTGAACGACTCACATAAGCTCACACTGTTGCATTACTTATTGTATATGTTGCCTCACAGACATTTTGCTGCATACCATTCATTCACTTGCGCTAAAATGCAAAACGCACGACCAAAATGCATTAAATCAATAACGCACGCGTAAGCAAACGTGTGTAGCTAATGTAGTCACTGGATTAATTTCCAGGTGCTCTGCCACGCATTTCATGCGTAATTCAAGAGGAAAAGAAGACAATCAGAATGCAATAAATAAAAAGTGCACGTGTGTGCTCCCTTATTATATAAAGCTACTGCTGTAACCGCATCCTGCTACGTCGTGCAAGCGTAGAAAAGCAAAACGAACAGCATGCAGATCGTATCTTTCGTTCGCCGGGATCCAAAAAAATTTTATGCCAGCCTTGCGTGAAGAATTTTGACCCCACTCAGTACACCACGATATGTGATGACGGCGCGAATCCATTCATGCGTCCGTTTCGAGGAAACAAACTTTACGGGGGTAAAAACGGGCCGCGGAACACCGTGGATCGTAGTATACGTATGGGCGCGACAAGAAACGCCCCTTTTCAGCGGTGCGAAGAAGAAAGGCGCGGTTCCTGTTTTCCACTCCGGGTGGCACTCGTGTTTTCGCAGTCTCAAGCTGCAAGTTTTAAGTTCACTCGCATATTCAAAACTCCGTCATTAATAAGTAACCTGGTAATAGATATGAAATGCAACAACGACGTTCATTCAAGCTCGTATGTAGAACAGCCCCCAAATATTAGGATCGCTGCAGACACGGGACAGAAAAACCAAGGAGTTTCACCCCCCTGCGTCAGGTAACTTTGTTAGCACATTCAAAAGGGACTATCCTGGTATTGTGGTCCTGCTGTGCCCCCACCTGTGCTTTACTATTGCGAATGATGTTTTTTGTGCCTTGAAACTGCTTGTGTGCGGCGATGTGGAATCAAACCCTGGCCCCACTGTTGAGGAGTTATTAGATCAATTATTAGCTGTTCAGAATACGTTGACCGCTGAAGTATCTTCTTGGACCAAGCTAACGTAGGAAAGCTTTTGGAGGAACTGAGTGCGCAGTTAGCCGACATAAAAAAGAGATTTGCTCAAATCGACACTTTGGAACTTGCAGTACAAAACTTGAGGCTAAAAGAACTGAATTATAAGATAGAAGTAGGCGATATAACCTCCTAATTTTTGGAATCAAAGAAAATCTTAATGAAACTGAAGCCCCATTAAAGCAAACTGTCTTGGCGGAAACCTTTCAAAGCAAACTGGGCGTTACCTGCAATTCGATTGGCAGAATACATGGGCTTGAATAACCCGGTAAGCAAAGGCCGGTCATTATGTTCTTTAAAGACTAAAATGAAAAACAAACATTTATAAAAAATGCACTCAACCTCAAAGGCACAGATATTTCAGTTGAGCACGATTACTCCCAAACTGCAGTACAAAAACAAAAGCCGCTGTGGGAGAGTGCGAAAACCGAAAAACTGCAAGGGAAAATTGGACGCGTATCAGCTCCTTTTGTTGGAAATGTCGTCCAAAGGCGATAGTCTTTTTAGACATTTGCCAAGGAAATGCCCCCACTTGCTTTCCCGCTCGCCCCTCATGCTGTTTCTGTTCCGTCGCACTCATCCCAAGGTAAACAAACGAAAAGGTTGCTCAAGGCGGTTTGAATTTACCACGTTCCACTGCTACAGGCTGGGTTCCTCGATTCCAGCGCTGCAGTACGGCGGAGACGCGCGTGAATCAAGGCGGCTGACTTCAAGGTTTATAGAACCGCGCTGCCGTGCTACACGTGCGTTCCAAGAAGAACGTGGAACCTAGCTAGTGGAACCTTTCGTTGCTGTTGTCGCGTGATTTCTAATATGACGCCAGGCGGCGGCTTTCTGCATTCTACATCTACTGCAGGCAGCGGCTTTCTGCAGTAGATGTAGAATATCATTTGCTATAAAAAAAAACCAAGCATCAACGAATTTTTTAATAAAGGAACACCGTAAATATCCCTTGTGTACTAACTTCCTGTCTTATATTGCGTAATTTCTTGTTCTTGTTCAACAAAGTTGACAAGTATGGACATGCAAACCGGCCTTAGACGTTTACTTTTGGCTGTGAGTACATAACATTTCCAGCGCAGTGTCCATTTTGCTTTGTCCGTGTGGCTGAATCGAGTTACAGACAGACATACAGACAGGCCAAAATTTCTGGGTTTAAGTAGCCCAAGAAAGACTATCGTCTTTAAAAAATTTCTCTAACAAACGACAAGCTTCGCGTTGACGTAATTGTCACGAGTGCGTCTGCTACGAGGCGGAGCCAAGAAGATGACCACGATGAAAGTCTCCTCCTCGTGGCGCGTGTAGGAGAGTTCGCGGAACGGCTCGTGCTTTCGAACGCTGATATCGCTGATCGGTGCTTCGCGTGAGACCATGCCTTTTGGCGCTTTCTTTCTAGAGGCACAAGTTCGCCTTAATAAACATCCGTTCATCTGTGCCGACAACTCCGTTCATCTCCGTTCATCTGTCCCATGGCAACAGCACGCCAACGAGAACTGCCTAGCGCGTCAGTGTCAGTCTGCACGCGTTCTGCAAACTCGCTCATGGAGCAGTGAACGTTACGGCCCAAAAATGGTGAACGCAGTTTAGAAAACATCGGCCGCAAACGAAAAAATCAAGTTACAAAAAAAATGTGCCCTCGGAGTTTCCAACTTACGACTTGTAAAATAACATTCCTAGCGCTTCAGAACCCTCGGACACGAGCCTTTTTTTTCGTTACTGTCTGCTTGGCGACAACACAAAATGCATTGCCCAGTACAAAAATTAGTAGCTCCAGCCTCCAATCGGCTGAAGGCAGTGGCTTAAAATATCTTTAACTGCGCTAGAACATTCAGAATGGGTAACCACTCAGGTTCTTCCGGCATGACTCTATACAATTCTCTTATATAAGCAGCACTCTCCTCTCGCAGCGTTCGGGCAAACGTTTCGGCATTTTGAACCACCATGCGAGTTTTTCACATAGAATGCAGACTAAGTGCCATGAACATATCATAGGGCACGCCTCCGTCATTGTTTACGGGCAAAACCAAATGCCATAAGGCGTTATGGTTAGTCTTTTTTCAAGGTTCGCTGGAGGATGTCCCAGTGGAACACCGCATCCCAAGAGTCAGAATTATGTGCTCAATTTTTTCCAGTTTTTCATAATCGACAGTTACGTGTCCATGGGTGTACATGTAGTACTTTTTCCTGCAGCCAGGGTTTCACCGGTAGCGTGCCGCTATGAAGTTTAAAGAAGAAAGATTTAACAGATGAACGTAGTGGCATTCGTTTTACTGTTTTTAGAATATCGTTTCCTTAACCCAATCGAAACAGGTAGACACACATCAATCATTAATTTGTACAAATGTTGCCGCGGTACACTACTCAAAAACTCCGAGGACAACCTAAGCCATAAATCCTGAAAGCATGCACGACTTCGCGCAAGAACTAACGCAAACGTACACATCGCATTTCAGAAGTTGAAACTACATAGTCTGGAATAACATCATGAAGTCCGACTTGTACCACAGTAAGTAGAAAGCCATCTCTCTGCTCTCTCAGAAACATAAATCTAGAAACTATTTGTCGGATAAACAAATGTTCCAGTCCCAATCCACCACTTTCCACCTACCCAACCAAATTAGTTAGACTCATGCGCTCCCAACTTGAGCCCCACAAAAACAGCGCGAACACTCTGTGCATCTTTTGTATGTTCCTTCTTTGCATACAAACCACCTGTAGGACGTACCTTACCTTGGCAACGGCAAATACATTACATACTGATGCAGGGGCAAACGTTGACAGACTGTTACCCCCCAATGTGTTAATTTCTCTCTAACTCTATCAGTTTGTCCGTCCCCGTACTCTCTAGCGTCCTGGTAGTTTTCAAGTTTGATTCCCTGATACCTGGCCGGAGTTTTCATCCAAGGCATGTTCTCGAAAAACACTGGCCTACTTTGCCAGTCACCGTTTTCAAAATCTAATGCACTTGTAGCAGTTATTGGCACTGGCAGACAAACTCGCAAAAAGGCTTTAGATCATTCACCACCTTACTTAAACTTTTCCTATCACTACAGAAAACAGCGATGTCATTGGTATATGACAAAATTTTTACTTCAACGCAGGGCAAAGGGAATCCGTGTATAATTTCATTTTAAGAATCTTTAAACAAAATGGCTCAAGATAAATGGCAAACAACAAGGGACTCACGGAGCACCCGTGCCTCACTGACGACAGTATATCCAAACTTTCTCCCACTTATTTGTTTACAATAACACTAGCTGAGCACTGAGTGTACGACATCTTTACAGCTTCGAGGATGACCAATCCTACGTTAACGTGTTCTATCACTGAGAAAAGAATGTTATGCGCAACACGATCAAAGTCTTTCTGCAAATCAATTAGGATCATGGCCACGTGGCCCCGTAGGGCGCAGCGCTGCGGGGGTTAGATATATATAAAGTATACATAGGATAAACAGTGTACACTTTTATTTAGTTTTAGAATATCAAGTACCTTCGGTGACTATTCGTTGCATATCGCTCGTGCAGTAAGCGTCCCCCAAACTTCCACAATATCTCACGTCTAGCAATTGCATTTCTTAGACGGAAAAGCGTTCGCAGATGTGTGGTCGTTCTGCTGACCGCTGTCCTTGTTCACCCAGCGCAAAAAAGTGTTTCCTTCTCCCTAGTTTTACGCTGTACGGTAAAATTTTCATTTGATTTTATTTCCTTATTGCCAATATTCACTTCGCTGGCTCTTCTCCCGCCTTCAAGTGTCCTTAGATTTTTCTGCTAGCGCACCAGTCAGCGAAGCGTCGCATGTGCACTTGTTGGGCGCTTGTGTGGAGCGACGCGCAATCGGAGCTTGATACAGTGTCCAAACAAAGTAAAGAATTGCACATATTCTTTCATTCACAAACGTTTCGTGGCTTAGTTTCAACAGAACGAGCGAATTTCGACGACCCGTCGGCGGCCGTTGGACTAAACCAACTAAAAGCTGGGCCGACTGACTCTGTCGGAAGGTCGGCGAGCCGTGCAGTAGGCAGTCAAGCCAAGTCATCTCCTCCTGACGTCACACGAAAACGCCGCATACTATGGGCGAGGGTGCAGAGAGGAAGATAGCATTTTCGAATCGATTTTTCTACTGAATAAATTCGCGTAAACAAACTCAGAGTGGTCGAAACATGACCTATGGACTCCGGACTACAGTTTGCGCAAGTAATCTCGCAATGTTTACAAATCACTTCAGTGTCTCTTTATTGCAGGTATGCTAAAAATACTGAAATTGCCTACTAAGACGGCTCTATCGTTACACCCGGTACTTAATACCTACAAGTTAAGTGCACTTATTTGTTTGCGTCCAGCTCCGCTGGCCATAATTCATGATAGAGTGGGAGGGCACTGATAGTTTAAATTGTTTTATGGTTCCAATATTCTCCGACTACGAGCTGCACTCGCCTATCCCATCACGGTAAATTTATACTACCAATGAAGGCATCACAGTCACTAAAAAACGCCTCAGAGAACTGCCGACCTTTAGGACCAGTCTGTTGTCGATTCGAAGGAATGTTTTCTCGGCTTATTCTCGTGTTTTTATTTCTTCCCTTTCGTCTTTGTTCTGCGCTTTAATTTATTTTTGTCTGTTTATTTTTCTTCCTCAACAAGTCATTGGACCGAGGGTAACATTTTGCTTCTCAAGATCCTGTGTATATTGTCTCAGAGAAGTTACTGTTTAAGCAATAAAATGGCTTGGGATAACGAACAACAAAACAGAGCAGTAGATGTAAAGCCCAGCAAAGGCATCATTAAAACATTTCCAAAATAATTTCTGCGTGGACAGCTAAAACCGCAACTCGCGTCCCAGCTGTACAACGCGAACTGTGTAAGTTTACCATTCGCTGAATGCTGGCCCGAGAAGTTGTTTCAGAAAGGACTGGTAGTAAACTTTTATGGTTAAGACAACTATAAGGGCAGAACGACTGACCCATTTTTCTTTTTTCTAGGCAGAGAACTGATATCTAACAGCTGCCCATCGATTCAAACAGAAGCGCCGCGTATTGAAAAATAAGCCCAAGCCCTTCGCTGCCAGTGGATATGCGTATTCTTGTCTCCCTTTTTTTATACCAGTGATCCGATCGTTTCGAATATAACCTATGGTGCATAATAAAAGCCACATTCCTGGCCGAGTTTTCGCAGAGAAAAAAGAAAGAAACAAGCATACCGGCGGAAAAACGTCCGATAAGTTCGGAACGAAATGGGAATTCGGACTCGACGAAATCTTTGTGGCTCCCATCTTGTTCAGAGATCTTTACGCCAACTTTGTAACTGGTGTAAGGTTTGCATCCTCGAAAGCTTGCAATAAAGCACTCTTAGAAACCTTTTTGGATTTCTAGTACAATTCAAGTGGAGGTTGTAACGGCTTTTATGGTCGTTCACGGCGCCGTTACATGACGGTTGTTCTGGGTTGGAAGAGGTGGCGAAATGTAGGCCCCCATACATAAATGCACATATATGGAAGCGGAGAGTTTGGTTCGTATGCATCGTCAAGGGAAAAAAGGCCAGGAAGTGTCTCCACTGAAATTCTTAAGACACAAAGAGAACTAGCGAGGACAACCGCGCAGGGGTGAATAGTTAATTACTTTAAAATTATCACCGCACGGGGCACCTTGAGCAATCTTGGTGACGATACTGGCGATACCGCGGACCCCGAGCTGCCAAACATAAGCTGGATCCAACCGTGGCGATGTGTTCATAGGTGGAGGGTTAGAAACCACGAACGGTCGCCGTCGGAGCCCAGGTCAAGCTCCGGCGGATGGGCTCCCTGTCTGTTCACCAGGCAGGGAGCTCCGGGACCTCTTTGATTACCAGGATAAGGTCAAAGAAGAAAGTACCCCCGTCTCCCTGCTTTTATAATATGCTATATGGAATTTTCAAACACCCCCCCCCCCCCAAACTTGATCGGTCCCTGAAAAGGGGCCGCACCGAAGTTTAATTCCCACCCCTTCCAACAACTGTCTTTTCAACAACCGTGAATAACTATGCTCGTTTCCTTGTGATAGAGTCAGCTGACTCATCAAGACCTGTCACTTCCCTGTCTGTATTCCTGGTTTCGAAATTCCTGCAAAACACAATAGGTTGAAAGTATCAAGCTAAAAAGCTTAGGACGGGAGAAATCCTTGTAGAACAACACGCCCGCACTCTTCTTGAACAAACCCGCATCCATGATCTGGACATCAGGGTCACACCCCACCGGAGCCTCGACAGCTCCCAGGGTGTGATTTCTGAGGCAGATCTTCTTACGGAAACAGATGCCGACTTGCTTGAAGGTTTAGAGGATCAGGGCGTCACAGCTGTCCGCCGCATAACGATGCGCAGGGATGATAACATAATCCCCAAGAAACATATTATCCTGACCTTTAACCGTTCCTCACTTCCTGAACATATCAGCGCAGGCTTCATTCGATGCTCCATTTGTCCCTACATTCCGAACCCGCGCCGCTGCTTCAAGTGCCAGTGGTTCGGGCACAGTAGAACTTCTTGCCGCGGCAAAACAACGTGTGCGAAATGCGCCGCGCAGGACCACCCCGCCGACAACTGTAATTCTGACATCCTCACTTGTGCAAACTGCAGGGGCCCACATGCGGCCTACTCCAGGAAATGCGAAAAGTTCCAAATAGAAAAGAAAATAATCAATCTCAAGGTAACAGAAAACATCACTTTCTCAGAGGCGCGGAAGAGGTTCGCCTCTTTCCCTCTGGGGAGGTACGCCGACGCAGCTCGCCGGGGGGTGGAGTGGCGACTGGTTTCCACAGGGACCCAGTTCAGCGAGTCTGACCTGGGCCCTCCCCGCTCCCCCTCTGGGTTGCCTCTGGCAGCCCAACCAGCCACCACGCCGCTTGCTGAGGCAGCAGCGGTTGTGGTGGTAACGTCTTCCGTCGGGACCGGGGCCGCTCCCGCCCCTGTCTCCCCATCCTCCAGTGCGTTGGAGGGTACCGAGGTGATGGACACCACGGGCCCCGCACGGGCTTCGGACGCCCTCGGCGGTGGCGGCTCAAACGAAGGGCTCCCGAGGGGGGCCAAGTCGGGGGGGCCCGGTCCGTCGGGCACCCCTCGGACATCCGACGACGAGATGGATGTCGGGCCGTTCCTGCCTGCAACGCAGCGCAAGGAGCGGCCACCGACTTCCAAGCCTACAGACAGGCCCAAAAAGCCCAATCCAAGAGTAAGAGCCCCGAAAGACGACACATGAACACACACACACACTGCAGTCATCCTTAAATGTAAATAATGGGAACAGACATCATTCAATGAAACAGTAGAGGCCTTATCAACAATCTAGATGATGTGTACGAGATACCTAATCACATCAGCCAAGTCTCATGTGTCTTCAGGAAACACACCTAAATAGTAAACATACTTACTTTTTGAATAGCTACTTGGTTTTTCAAAAAGACAGGCACACTTGCACTTATTCTTCAGGTGGTGTGGCCATAGTAGCCCGAAAATCCTTAGCGTGTCACACCATCCACCTAAACACCATGCTTGAAGCTGTCGCGATTCGAACAATTATTTAAAATAGGTTAATAACGGTATGCTCCCTCTACATCCCTCCAGATTACCAACTATCGATCACTGATTTTGAGGCCCTGATAGATCAACTACCTGAACCGTACTTAGTCTTAGGCGACCTCAATGGACATAATTCAATCTGGGGTTCTTCCCGCACAGATGCCCGAGGTCACCTAATTGAAAAATTTCTGACATCATCGGGAGCATGCCTTTTTAACAAAAACCAAGTTACATATTATAACATAGGACAAAACAGTTATTCACATCTTGACTTGGCTCTTGGCTCTGCAGTTCTTTTCCCATTTCTTGAGTGACATGTGGACACAAACCTATATAGTAGTGACCACTTCCCCACCAAATTGACATACATAGGCATAGGCACAAACACTTCCCCCTCTCATAAAAGGTTCAATGAGGGAAGAGCAAACTGGAGTACATTCACAGAAACATCTAAACTGCACTACACATCCATAAAACACCTACACGTAGAAGAGGCGACCCAACTGCTCACGGAGCACATCCTCGACGCTGCCGCAAAGTCCATTCCCCAGGCCTCCGGTGCCCCACGCAACCCAAGGAGGGCCTGGTGGAACGAGGACTGCAGATGAGCGCGAGTGGCCCGGAACAAGGCGTGGGGTGTCCTTCGCCGGTACCCCACGTCGGCTAACTTAATTTCTTTTAAAAGAGCAAAGGCCTTGGGAAAGCGCGCGTGCCGTGAGGCAAAACGGGATAGTTGGCGCTCCTTCATAACATCCGTAAATTCATACTCAGACGCACGCAAGGTATGGACACGAATACGTAAACTTAAAGGACAACATACACATGGCCGGCCCTTGGTCAGCACGACTGGGGACACACTAGAAGATCAGGCTAACACACTTGCACAACACTTTCAACACGTGTCAAGGTCTGCACAATACACAAACACTTTCCTCAAATATAAAGCCTCCTGTGAAAAGAAGTCCCTACGTGACAACAAATCACAGACTTCTTACAACTCCCTGTTTCCACTACATTAACTGAGGGCTGCTCTACGCACGTGTAAACCCTCAGCTCCAGGCCCAGACAACATTACATATACAATGATACAGCACTTACACACAGACACACCTGTAACACTCCTTCACCTTTACAACAAGATATTTCTTTCTGGGCACATTCCAAAGTCTTCGAGGGAGGCCATTGTAGTGGCTTTCTTGAAGGAGGGAAAGGACCCGTCGTCCCTCTCAAGTTACCGTCCAATAGCCCTGAGGGGCTGCCTGTGCAAGCTCTTCGCGAAGATGATCAATCGCAGGCTCGTGTACTTCCTCGAGTACAATGGTCTTCTCGAGAGCTGTCAGGCTGGCTTTAGAGTGGGGTGATCGACGAACGATCAACTGGTTGCACTTGACTCATACATCAAGGATGCCTTCATGCATAAGCAGTACTTTTTACCTGTCTTTGTAGCATTCTTGTAGTTGTAGCATTCTTGAAAGAAGGGAAGGACCCTTCCTCTCCTGCTAGCTATCGACCCATTGCCCTGACCAGCTGCCTGTGCAAGCTTCTCGAGAAGATGATAAATCGCAGGCTCGTGTACTTCCTTGAGTACAACGGTCTTCTCGAGAGCTGCCAGGCAGGCTTCAGGGCGAGGCGATCAACGAACGATCAACTCGTAGCTCTTGAAACATATATAAAGGATGCCTTTGTGCATAAACAATTTTGTCTTACGGTGTTTTTCGACATAGAGAAAGCCTATGACACCGCTTGGCGGTACGATATCCTCAGTGACCTAAAGTCAATCGGTGTTGCGGGCAACATGTTGAACATCCTTTGCAGTTATATGTCGGAGAGAACCTTTCGCGTCAGAGTTGGTTGTGCACTGTCAAATGTTCACGTGCAAGAAAATGGCGTGCCGCAAGGTGGAGTGTTGAGCTGCACCCTCTTCATAGTAAAAATGAACTCTTTTGGAAAGGCACTGCCACCTACAATCTCTTATTCTATGTATGTAGATTACGTGCAGATATCCTTTTAATCGTGTAACCTGTCCATCTGCGAACGTCAAGTCCAGCTCGGCGTCAAGAAACCTGCCGGTTGGGCTGACAAGAATGGCTTTAATCTTAATCCTGCAAAGAGCTCTTGTGTTCTGTTCTCCAGGAGGCGTGGCGTCCACCCGGACCCAGACATCACTCTTGCGAATGTGCCAATTCCTGTGAACAAGGAGCACAAGTTTTTAGGTATTTTATTCGACGAAAAACTTACATTCATCCAACATATCAGACAGCTCAAATGCAAATGCTTGAAAACAATGAATATACTTAAGGTCGTCTCACATCAATCTTATGGGGCCGACAAACAACTGCTGCGCCTTTACACAGCGTTTGTGGGGCCTCGGCTCTACTACGGCAGTGTCGTGTATGGGTCGGCTACAAAAACAGCACTGAAAATGCTCGACCCAGTGCTGCATCTTGGCCTTCGCCTCTCATGTGGCGCATTCCGCACTAGCCCTGTTGAAAGTCTTTGTGTCGAGTGCGACAAATGGTGCCTAGGCCATCAGCGGGAGTATGTTGACCTGTTGTATGCATCCAAGATCGTGTCTCTGACCAAACATCCTTTTAATCCCATCATGAATGATACATCAAATTTACAACTATTTTTAAACAGGCCATCTATTCCCTTACCGTTCTCTCTCAGAGTTAGGGAGGAGGCTTCTGCACTCAATGTCCCCCTTTCAGAAACGCAGAAGACACCCATTCATAATTTCATCGCTCCATGGGATCTTCGTCCTGTAACATGCGACCTGACATTCACTCTTGTAGAAAAAAATAGGGTACCCAGGAATGCAGTTCTGCGGCACTTCCTGTTCCTGCAGGACAAGTACAGGTGCGCCGAATTCTATAGCGACGCGTCCAAAACTGGTTCTACTGTCTCTTGTGCATCGCCCGGACCAAATTTTAGAGTTATCAAAACAATGAATTTTCACCGCAGTATTTACACGGCAGAAGCGTATGGCATTTTACTTGTGTCAAATCACATTCTCGAACATAAGATTCCAAAGTCCATCGTGTACACAGATTCTTAAGCGTTGTGCAGGCATTGTCATCAGGAAGGTCGTCAAAAAACTATGTAATCAATGTTCTTTTAAAGGTCATAATGACTGCATGTGCTTCAGATTTAGAAATAACCATATGCTGGGTACCAGGTCACTGTGGGATCCCTGGCAATGAGACCGCTGATCAAATGGCTGGTGCTGCTGCTCTCATGACCACAGTTGACATAACAACAGTACCTGACACCGACCTAAAGACACACATCAGACGACAGCTTCGTAACACATGGCAACTACACTGGAGTCAACAAACAGACAACTAACTACACGTAATAAAACCACAACTGGGACGCTACATAACTGACTCACACAAGAGATACACTGAAGTCGCCCTGGCTAGGCTGCGGATAGGCCACACACATGCGACGCACTCCCACCTGCTCACTGAAACTTCGGGACCCACGTGCAGCAGGTGTGGAAAGGGCCTATTCGTAGTCCTCATACTAATCACATGCAGAGCACTTGACACAACACGGCACAAATATTTCCCTGAATTATACAGACGACACATTCCTTTGCACCCATCATATTTTTTAGCCGACGAACCAATGTTTTCTAGTCAGCATGTTTTTAAGTTTTTAGCTGAGGTGAACTTTCTGCAGCTCTTGTCATATCACGTGTAATCATCCTAGCCCTAACACCAGCCATCTCCACTGTCTTTTGTTTTGCATCACTTCTACTTTTAGTCACATGTTCTAGTATTTACAGTCTCATCACAATTCAGTAACTTCTTTTTGGCGCTGTTTGCCCATAGTCGGCCTTGCGCCAAAAAAACCCAACTATCATCATCATCATCACCTAAAAATTATGCGAATGGAGGACTCACAGAAAACGGCAGCATCGACAAACGGTGTTTTCTAAGCTACATTTGCACCACGAATAGTGAAATAGAGTCGATCCTGCCGCATCGACATCTTGCACAGAGAATAGACATTAAAAAGCAAAAAGTTCAGATTTCACCATTCAAGATCGATTAGTTTCTCACTCTTTTTTTGATCCGGTACATCACATCTCTTGAGCAGAAGTGTGGAAATACATGCTTTGGAAGATTATTATTATCACTTTTAGCAAAAGTTCCGCACATTTAGTCACGAGGTTGGCTACGTTTTCTGTATTAGCTTGTTTTGTCGCGGCAACGCTCAGGAAGGCAATAAAAATTACACATTGAGAAACGTAAGTGGGCTTGGTTGTTCTCCTTTTGAAGATACATTGCTAGTCGTTCATAGTCCTTATGTTCATATCGCGGTGCTCTAGTTACCCCGCCTTAATTCATACCACTTTTTACGATGTACGCAGCGGTTAAGATCCTGCATACTTGAACTTTATCACGACGTACTGTCAATTTTTGTTATAACATGTTGATATAAATATAAAAACATTTTTCGGGCACTGCCCCAATGACACCCTAAAATTTCTTATCACCAGTCATTGCGGCGTAGCGAACAAAGCCCAATGTAGTCATGCCGGAAGTTTCGGGACATGTTACACGAATTGTAGCTTGCCTTTCTATGGTCTGCGGTTCTTGCAAAGCTGTGTTTGGGCGTCGAAAAGGGAGCTAAACTGAGGTGCTGCGTGATCCGGGTTTGGGAGATATCTCCCGCAGTTCCTGCCTTAATTTATGTTTAAATAAACATGAACCCTGTCCGAAATCCCGCCACGCCGGGCGTAGCGGGAAGCTGCTGCCGGCCTAAATAGTGGATTATTGCAGTGGGCGACACCACCACGCCAGGCGGCAGGCATATCGGGTATGCCGCCATTGGGGGGCATGGTGGTGCATATGGCGGCGTAGCCGTCAAAGTGAGAATGGTGGTGCAGTAGCGGGCATAGCCACTTCCGGGGAGAACAGTGGGTCGTGAATTTTCCTGGAATGGCAGCCGTGTTGACAGAATATGCGTAGATGTATGCGTAGCTGCAGGGACACGTTTGCTTCCTAATGTGCAAATAATGGCAAACCCTGCGCTCACTCCCCAGCTTCATTTTATTGTGCACAGACCCTCATTTCATGCCGGCTTGCCTCTGTAAATAACCTCCACAGGTACTTGAGGGCATAGTTGACGTGCATTACACCAGGGGATTCTGAAAGTAAAAGGCAGGCCACATATCTGGTTAAGAAACCTTACAGAGACCCTCCATTTTTCCTTTTCTTTTTCCTTGATAAAACACTTGGCCTCCTTATTAACGTTTGAAGTTGCCTCCCATTTCTGATATACAAATTTGTGTGCATGGGTTTCTTTCACGTCGTGGTGTTGATCTGTCGGTCGTTTTAATTCACAGGAGCCCATTCCTACACTGTCTCGTATTACAGACAGCGCTCGGTGCAGAACATTTACTCTCAGGCGTAAGGAGCGCCCATGTAACGGTCAATAGAATTTCGGGAGTTCGGTGAGAACGCGATGTGTGCCGCATCGGCAGAGTTGCGGTGTAGTGTTCGTTCCAATCAGCGCCTTGAAGCAGGCATGGCTGCCGCAAAAGGGAAGGGCGTTGCCTCGATGGCTTCACGCAACGCTTAAGGCCTTCCGTGGCTTTCGTGTTGCGCATCGCTACGCAACGAAAGCGGGGGAGGCCGACTGGGATTGGTGGGTTTCACGCGTTGTCATACCGCCCAGCCGCATGCTTTATCGGTTCCAGACCCCGCTCAATTGAGGCGGCAGCTCCGTCTATTTACTAGCCTGGGGCATGGACGCGTGCGTTTTTAAATGCAGAGCATTTTAGTAACTCACGATGTCACCCGCGTTGGCGTCCGTAGTCCGCGTCCGCATCGCTCCCCCTACACTATATAAATACTTGCCGGCGCCAGGTTTCGATCCTACGACTCTGCGGGCGGAACGCAAGGTGCACGGTACTCTACCAACTGAGCCACAAAGCCGACACAGAACGGAAGGTTACGAACGTGCCTTATATCCTTGACTCATTCAACCGTCGGCCAGAGGTGCGCCCTCTCCCCCGCGTCCTCCTTGCCTTCTCTACGCTCGCAACGCCCTCTCTCGCCGCGTTCGGTTCGGGCGCACAACAGGTGGGGACGTGCGCAACACCCTCTCTCGCCGCGTTAGGTTTGCGCGCAAGAACAGGTGGGGCGCTCGCATCGCGCTCTCTCGCCGCGGTCGGTTCGCGCTTAAACCACATATGTCGTTCGCGCGCGCTGCGGTCGCTAACATCTGTGGCGTGATCGTGACGTCAGCATCACGCGTTCGCGTGGTGGCGATTTCGGCGCTATAACACTCTCTCGCGAGGGGCATTGGATTGGCTTCGATTGGATTGGCTTGGATTGGCTTGGATTTGGATTGGATAGGATTAAAGTGGATTGTGTTGGATTGTGCTGCGTCATAGCCGCTCCACGTTTTGACGATGTGCGCTGCCTGGCGCGAAGGAATTCTATGGTGAAACGTTCTTTCCTTCATCCAACTGCTTTCGTCGTCTCGCATCATACGCGAGAGGCAAAGTTAAACAGGGAGGACGGACAAAATAGATTTAGGAGAAGGTGAGGAAGGAATAGAGTTCGTTTTCTTTGAATAAGAATACATCTATTTCAATTACACCAATTTTATTGAATAACTACGGCTTGAATACAATTGCATTCGTTGGATCGAGTGGGAAGGTTCAGCGTGTCCGCGCTCAGCTCTCCTTCAGTCAAATACGGTTGAAGAGTGCCGGAAACACGACCGAGTGTACACTCTAACCTTTTTCACACATAGTATGCATGACATCCGCTCTCTGGCGCCGTAAACTTCGTTCTGAGCACTAGGTGACTCAAAATACGTGTGGTTTTCTTCCATATAAGCGTGAAGCGGGTCGAGAAAACGCACATGCGCTTTCTTTTACGCGTGATGCAATACCTAATGCGCATAAACTGTGAAACTCACGCTAAGGAAAATCCCGCGCCAGCCATCCCGCTTCGCCTACCACGCGTATATATACCGTGATACTAAAGTTACCACATTCCTCGGACACAAAAGCGGGACAGGGGGTAGGGGGCGGGGGTCTAACGAAGAACGTGACACATAGCTTGAAGGGACACTAAGGGACGCAGCAACACTGCGTCTTGGGACACACTTATGCAGCTGAAAGGCTGCTAAGCGCGTAAGCTAATACCACCACAGTTGACCCACAGAAAACACATAAGCAACAAAGTTGAGGTACCCATAAACCGTGGCAGTGTAAACGAATATCGCACGAGGCGAACTGACCAATTATCACGGCGGCGGCACAGAAGAATTGGAGAAAAGAGTGCGTGTTCTCTGTGGCCTTCTCTAGTTACACTAGGTTTCACGTTCGACTGTTTACTGACGATTGCGTTGTTTATTCAATCGGGCGTGATACCTCCGAATAATTAACACTAAATTCTTTGCTCTGTTGTACGTATTGTTGGTGTGACATCTGGAACATAAACATTAACAATACTAAAGGAAACTGTTTGTGCATAACTTCGAGAAGGTCATCCCTATAATTTAACTACACATTGAATGGCTCCTAAGTGTCGCGAACAAATTTTATAAAATATTCAGGCTTATATCTTCAACGCATATGTTGAAATGGGGTGCTCACATGGAAAACACGGGCACCAAAGCATGTAGTCAACAGTGCTTCCTCCGTAGAAAATGTTCGGCAGCACAGCCGCATGTCTAATTAACAGAATATAACACTCTTTTAAAACCATCCTCGAGACAGTATAGTTTGGAACTCACATCAACACTATGTTGTACACAAATTAGAAAAAATTCGGAATAATGCACTCCGTTTTATTTACTCTGGTTGCGTGATTGTAGGGTTTAACGCGCCGACGAAACGCAGGCGATGAGGCGTGGCGTATGCTTCGGATTAATTTTGACCACGTGCGGATCTTTAACGTGCGTTGGAATATCGTACACACGAGCGTTTTTGCTTTTCTCCTCAATCAGCGAAGCGGCCGCCAATCCCGGGAATTGAGCCGTGTTGTCGTGCTCAGCAGCGTTTTTATTTACACTAAGTATTCCACACACGACCGTGTAACATCACTGCGCATTCGAGCACGACTTCAAATTATATCGTGACATCGTTGTGCCTGCATCCAACCTGCACATCGGCACTTGACAAGGAATAATCATGAAAAAAAACATATAAGGCCATTTATTACGCGTAAAATAGATTCAAGAATTTTTTGTCATGCATTGGAACGTAGAGCGTAAAACCACTCGACGTTATCAATACCCGAATGGTCGAGCGTTTTGTTCAGAAGGCAGAATTTTGGGTCACTTCATCCCTGAAACAGTGAAAGCGTTTGGAAAATGTGTACAGGTGCCGTCAAAAGTACCTAGAACATGTCTCGTGAATTTACAATCATTTCCACTTCCGGAAACTGCCTTCCTGCATTGGTGTGCGCTTAAATCAGTCCTCCCCAATAGAAAAAGCTTCCTCTAAACAGGTTATGATGGTCATAAAGCGAGAAAGACACCTGGTTTGTGATATTAACAACTCCTTGTTCCAATTACGCATGAGGGCACCTCTACATTCTTTCTTCATGTTTTTGTGCCTAATAGAGCCGAGATTACAAGGCAGCCACGTCGTCACCTGTCGTGCGTGCCTGCTTTTGATTTTACACTTTATGGCCTTGTTTTACCAGATGACGTGTAGAGTTTAGAAGTGTCTCACTTTTTTATGTGTTAGAATAGCCTGTACACTTATTATAAGTCGTTTTTCCCACAGCTGTGTGGTAACAAAACCGCAACGCTCAGAAAGCGAATAAATATTTTTTTGCGTGCTTTGGCAGTGACGTGGTCGATGAGCAATGTTTTTTTTTTCTTTTTGCCATTGAGTAAGTAGCGACGCGCAGTGCACCCCTTGTTTTAGCCATGCTCAGTGTACCCTTTTTTGTATTCATGCATGTAGCGCGCCGCCAGCGCCCACTTCCTGGAAGAGTCTTACAAGGCTTGCAATATTGATAAGTAAATAAGCACTCTCCATTAGGCAGAGCGGGAAGCGGAAAAAATCAGTTGCGTGCTGCACGTGCATCTGGAAGAGGGGCTGATCCCAGAGGATGTCCGCAATGGAAATTTGCAAACACAAAGCATGTCCATCTGGCAGAGTGCCTTTTTACAGAGCAGCGGTCGGGCAATCTGTGGATTCCCGCGTCTGAAAATCCCTGACAGAGAAAAAATACCGAGTGCTAGCTAGAGCGTGCCTTGCGGCGACCACCCGACCATTAAAAAAACAAAATATTCCGAGCACTCGCGAGCGCGTGCCTCACGGCTACCGCCCAGCGTCCCTAGCGCACATTTATGAAGCCATGCATTGGCCAAGCTTCGCCAAGATTGCAAACAAAACTCCAGTGTTTACCGTAATCGTAGCAACACTTCCAAAAAAACTGAAGGACGCTCACACTTATAGCAACAAGAATGGAGTAAGGGTTGTTTTGGCAGCGAAGAAGAAGCAGATCCACTGCAATTGTGGACTTAAACCGTCCTGATGGCCCTGAATGTTGCGCATAGCTGCGCGACCTTCAAATCTTACGCGCTAGTGTCCCCTTCATATTTTTGGTGCTTGTATTTTGTTGCTGCGGGACATTGTAAACAAAGCCCTGACTGGAAAATGCCAGAAATAATACAGTAGGCTCAAATCACGTCAACAAGAACCAGGTCAACCCTTGTGTCTCTCAGCGGAGCCCCAGTCAACACGCTTCGTAATATTTCCCGGAATATCCGCTTTTGAGTTGACGTATTCTTCTTCTTTGGTGGGGTTTTTTGGCGCAAGGGCATCTAAGGCCAAGAGCGCCATTGCTGCGATGAGGTAAAAATGTGCTAATGAAATGAGTGCAAATAGTGCATAAAATTACTTCGGTGTAAAAGGCCGGATCCAAAAGATGAGTGAGGAGTGTGATGAGGCATGGAATGAGCTAACGGTGTATAGGGCCATGGTAAATAGAACCCTACGGATGAACAAGGTAATGAGGTGGACGAGAATGCTACTTTCTAAAACAAACCTGCTTTAAAAAACCGATATCATCAAGGTATTCTAAAACTCTGCTGAACTCGAACACAGGACAGTCTGATAAAAACATTGCAATGTGCCGTGGCATATTCTTACGGTACATTTCCGGGAAATAGCGTCTCCTTTCTGGTTCCATGGCCGAGCACTCAACCAAAACATGGAGGACTGAAAGACCCTCGCCACATCTGGCACAGTTTGGCGGCTGGTCACCAGTCAGGAGGTAGGAATGCGTGCCATGTGTGTGTCCTATTCGTAGTCTGCATCGCCAGACCTCAAAGGCCCTGTTTTTTTCCCTGGAAGCTGATCGGCCGATTAGAGGTTGTACCAAGTGGAGCTTGTTGTTTACTTCTCCGTCCCATTCTTTCTGCCAGAGCTGAAGGAGTATGTGTTTTACTGCTGGTTTCATATCCAGGTAAGGTACTTGCGTGATGTCAATACTGGTTCTTTCAGCTGCTCTGGCAGCAGCCTGGTCGGCTTCCTCGTTGCCAGCTATGCCACAATGACCAGGAACCCAGCACACTATGATTTCTAAATTTAGCTGGTGTGCTTTGTACAGAGCTTTAAGAAGGGCAGTAAATGTGGGATTCTTGGGGCCCTTTCCTGTGGACAGGGCCGTGACAACACTGAGTGAGTCTGTGAAGATAACAGACTTTTGTGTTTTGCTTGTGATAATGTGGTCCACAGCCAGATATACTCCGTGTGCTTCTGCTGTAAATATGGTTGTGTTTTTATGCATTGTTTTTGCTATTGAAAGATGCTGTCCAACAACTGCACAGGCCACAGCCGATTTGGTTTTCGATGCATCAGTGAAAAACTGAGCAGCCTTGTACTTGTCTTGGAGGTATGCGAAGTGCTGTTTGACTTCCAATAGTGAGCCTTTCCTGTCTACTTGTCTAAATGAGGTGTCGCATGATATGATGCTTGTATCCCAGGGTGCCACGCATTCATCTGGGGTCATTTTGAGGGTGTCATCAAACGAGATCGATAGTTTTGTAGAGAGGGAATTGATCAGCAGTGGAAACGGTTGAGCTAAGGAAGGTCGATTTGAAAAGAGCAGCATTTTTGAGTTATCTCTAATCAGGGAGTCACACGGGTGCTCGGGCTGTGACGTAACCTTCAGGGCATAAATAATACCAATAAAAGTTCGCTGGTACTCCAGAGACCAACAGTCTGATTCAGCATAGAGGCTCAGTACTGGACTAGTGCGGAAGGCCCCTGTGGCCAACCTGATGCCCAGATTGTGGATAGGATCAAGCATTTTCAGTGCAGTGCTAGAGGCTGACCCATAAACTATACATCCATAATCTAGGCGGGACAAAACAAGACTTTTGTACAGGTGTAGTAAACACTTCTTGTCAGTGCCCCATTTCATGTGTGCTAGTATCTTAAGCACAGTCATTGCCTTCAAACACTTCAGTTTCAGATGCTTCAGGTGGGGGGTGAACGAGAGTCTCGAGTCGAAAATCAATCCGAGAAACTTATGTTCTGTTTTAACAGGAAGCAGCTGTCCATTTAAGTAGATTTCTGGTGCAGGGGCAATGCCCCTTTTTTTCGAGAACAGTACACAGGCACTTTTTGAGGGGTTAAACTTGAAGCCATTCTCATCTGCCCATTTGGACAGCTTATTCACCGACAGCTGAATTTGGCGTTCACAAAAGGAGAGATTGCAGGACTTGAAGCCAATCTGCACATCGTCAACATACACTGAGTAAAACATGGTTGGCGGAAGTACAGTGCGTAGGGAATTCATTTTTACAATGAAAAGTGTGCAGCTCAGCACACCTCCCTGTGGCACCCCTGTCTCTTGCGTGAATGGTTTAGACAGAGTGCTGCCTATCCTTACACGAAATGTCCTATCAGAGAGGTAGCTTTCGATTGTTTTAAGCATGTTTCCTTGTATCCCAAGGGCACAAAGATCTCTCAATATACCAAACCGCCAAGTAGTATCATAGGCCTTTTCAAGGTCAAAGAATACAGACAGAAAGTACTGTTTATGCGCGAACGCATATCTTATTTGGGACTCCAAGCGCACAAGTTGGTCAAGCGTGGATTTTTGTTCTCGAAAGCCACACTGGAATGGATCCAGGAGCCTGTTTGATTCTAGAAAATGCATTAATCTTCGGTTGATCATTTTTTCAAATACTTTGCACAAACAGCTAGTCAGAGCTATAGGTCTGTAGCTAGATGCAACTGCTGGGTCCTTCCCTTCCTTCAATACTGGAACAACAATGGCCTCTTTCAGCCTTGGAGGAATATATCCATTGTTCCAGATCCTATTAAAAAGAGATAGTAATGCAAGTTGAGTTTCTGGGTGCAAGTTCTTGACCATTTCATAGTAAATATTGTCAGGTCCAGGTGCTGCTTTACCAAGTGCATTTAGGCAAGCTTCGAACTCAGCAATAGAGAACTCAGCGTTATATGCCTCACTTGGAGGTGATTTACGATGAAGTTGCAGTTTTTCTTCCCTACGTTTCAATTTAAGAAACTTGGCTGAGTATTGCGCTGCACTTGAAACCGACTCAAAGTATGCTCCCAGTGCATCTGCCTGATCTTCCAGAGTGCCACCAGCATTATCAACTAAAGGGCGGGGGCAAGTCTGCTGCCCTTGCAGCTTGCGTATCCTATTCCATACTTTATTTTGGTCGGTGTAAGAGTTAATGCCCTCTATGTACTTCTCCCAACTCTCACTTTTTGCTATCCGTCTCACTCTTCTCGATTGGGATTTGATGCGTTTGAAGTTTATGTAGTTTTCAGTCGTGGGAGAGTTACGGAAGAGGCGCCATGCTGCATTTTGTTTTTTCCTAGCACTTTGGCAGTCCTCATTCCACCAAGGAATCGGCTTTCTTTTTGGGTTACCAGAACTTTGTGGGATACATTCACTAGCGGCTTCAATTATGTGCTTTTCGATAAAGGAAAGTGCGCTGTCAATGTCCAGTGAATCTAGATAGTCACGTGGAAGATAGGTGAGCTGTCGAAACTTTTTCCAGTCAGCAGACCCCATCCTCCATCGTGGTACACTGTTCTGATCATGTGTCGACATTACCTTTTCTTTCAGCACGATTGGAAAGTGGTCGCTTCCATAAGGGTCATCCAGGACATGCCAGTCCAGTAGTGGGAAGAGAGTAGCAGTGCAGAGAGCTAAGTCAACTGATGAGGATGTTTTGTGCGTGGGACTGAAGTATGTGGGCTTCTTTTTGTTCAATATGCAAGCTCCAGTGGAGACTAGTAATTTTTCTATCATTCGCCCTCTTGAGTCGTAGTTTTCACAGCCCCAGAGAGGATGATGGGCATTGTAGTCTCCTGCTATTATGTATGGCTCTGGGAGCTGGTCCATTAGATTTTCAAATTCAGATTTCTGTAGTCGCTTGTCTGGGGGAACGTAAATGGAGCAAATTGTTATTAGTCGCTGCAACCATATAACTCTCACGGCTACAGCCTCTAGTTCAGTCCTGAGTTTAACTTCCTTAGCTGTGGTTGACCTATGAAGGATAATAGCCACACCACCCTATGGTTGGTTGGTGTTTTGCCTGTCCTTTCTGTATGTGATGTACTGGGGTAAAAAGCCTGTGTGTTTGCTGCTTAAGTGGGTTTCTTGGAGACACACTGCCAAAGGTGCATGCTCCCAGAGCAGCTCTTTAACATCATCCAAGTTTTTCAGAAGCCCCCTGCAGTTCCACTGCAGTACACTACAAAAAGCCATTGCTAGTATTGAGACGTTTGTTACTAAAGACAGGCTCAGCTTGTTAGCTGCCAGAGCCTTTTCCAGTAGGAGACACCTTAGGGAGCTCTGCTTTTTTGGTCAGTTCCTGGGAGTTCGTACGTTCCAGAGGTTTGTGGCGATCCTTCGGCGTGATTGACGCAGAGGATGGCTCACTTGTGTCCATAGCCTCCAAAGAAGGCTTCTTTGTTGACGGTTTGAGACCTGGGGCCTTGGCTGGCCTCCGGTTCTCCTGTGAAGTTACGACCGTCTCAGTGGTGTTAGTCAGCTGTGCAGACCGCGAGGCTGCAGCTGACACATTGGCCGTTTTCGGGCCACCATTTCCTTGAGGTGCAGCAGGTGTCGCTGTTTGCACCTGGGGGGCTGAAGATGTCTCCTCAGGCCCTCTCAACGAGGTCCCTGATTGGACAGTTGCCGCACGTGACGCCGCCCCCTGACGCGCCACGTCGGCGTATGCTATCTTATGCGTGATAGCGAGACGCCTGCGTGCTTCGGGGTAAGAGATGTTTTCTTTTACTTTCAACGCAATGATTTCTTTTTCTTTTTTCCATTGCTGGCATGAGCGTGAGTATGCAGCATGGTCACCGCTGCAGTTGACACAGTGTGGTGGGGCAGTGCAGCTTTCCGACACGTGGTCGGTTTTGCTGCATTTTGCACATGTCTGCTTACCCCTGCAACTCTGTGATCCGTGGCCAAATTTCTGACAAGTATAGCACCGGCGCGGGTTGGGGATGTAAGGTCTGACTCGGATTTTCACGTAGCCAGCTTCTACGGTCTCCGGGAGAACCGTTGTGCCAAAGGTGAGAACAATGTGCTTGGTGGGGATTTCTTTGTTTTCGCGGCGGATGACTATCCGCTGAACTTTGATGACATTTTGCTCATGGAAGCCTTCAAGAAGTTCATTTTCAGTAAGGTCTAGGAGGTCTGCTTCACTTATGACACCACGCACGGTGTTCATGGAGCGGTGAGGACTGACAGTAACAGCGTTGTCACCAATTTTGTCAACTTTGAGGAGCTTGTCACATTGAGTCTTATCTTTAACTTCAATCAGCAGGTCGCCATTGGACATTTTTTGTGCCTTGTAGCCAGCCCCAATGAGGTTCGACAGACATTTGGACACAAGAAATGGTGACATCTTTCTCATTGTTGTGTTCTCATTTTCCGAGTGCATCACGTGAAAGCGTGGAAAACACTCTTGCCTCTTTGAAAGAAAAAATTCAAAGGTGGTTGCCTCGGTGCGCCCCCTTTTAAGAGAGCGATTCATGGAAAAGGGATTAGAAGATGCCATACAACAAGTATGTGTTCGGTGGCGAGGCCGGTCGCCCACCACCGAGCCCAACAAGGGAACGTGGCTTTTTCAGCACACGCTAACCGTACCTTGCCACTATAACCCTATGCTTGAAATCAAGAGTGACGTCTTTGCACAGGGTTAACCCTCGCCGCCTGCAGAAAAAACGGAGAAATAAGGAAGAGAGAAGATGACAGGACAGGGTTAGGAAAGACGATATGAAAGGAAAAGAATGAAGAAGAGGACAGGAAAAGGCGACTGGCTGATTTCCCCCAGGTCGGGTCAGACTGGGGGCACCGTCTACGGGAAGCGGGGGCCGAAGTGGTGTGTTGCCTCTGCCAGGGGGCCATGAAGGTCCAAAACAACCCTGGCTTTGGCTCAACCACCAGGATGCACTTTTCCCCGGACACGGCAAAGCCACGCACAGCCGAGGGCGTGGGTGGGTCCAACCCACATGGGCTCGGGGTCCGCGGTGTCGCCACTACCGTCACCTTGAAACGCAAGGCGCCCCTGCGGGCGAGTTGACGTATTAACAGAGAGCAATTAACAGCCTTAATAATACCATGATCAACTTGTTTACGTCTTCATCTGTACCATTATTTCTTTATTTTTCTGGGTCATAGTAGAAACTTCAATCTAATTATCATTTCAAAATAACTAATAAGGTGTGATGGTATATTCAGCCTAAGTTCCAAGGTCAAAAGCTATGTAAACTCGCCTATACCTTTTCACAAAGGCGATAGCAGGCGCAAACAATGTTTTAACTATCGAAAACAATCTCCTAATGCGAGTTTTCAGAGTGCTGACAATTCCCGAAACACAAGTATTTCTCGTGCGAAGTGCCCTATGAGAAGCTGATATTCCCGACCAGCCTACCTATGACGAGGTGGCCTAGGACGAGTGGCGTTATGGCGAGTGGGACAAGGCCTATATTCGTCGCATATCCGGCATAATGTATACATAATAGTAACTTTTACGACTTTTCCTCCTCCAGGAACACACCGCCGTGTCTCGGGTCGCCGTGAGGGACGCGGACAAAGTGTTAGTAATGTCCAAGGTATGTAATGTACGCTTTGTGCACACGAACATATACAGCATACATACAAGAAAACTCAGGTAGCGCGTATTGGGCCTTATAAAGTGCTTGCCCTTGTCTAACCGGCGCCCCGGGACTGTTCCCGTGACATGTAGCAAGTTGAACAGCAAATACCATCTTGTTCTCAAAGGGCCAAGCGTCATGCTTAGCCCATCGAGGGCAAGAGGGAATGGCTGAATTCAACTAGGCTCGACCCAGTATCAGGAACGGTTTGGTACATCAAAGTTTGCCTGAACTTGTATGCGAGGCTGGCTCTAGTTTGCCATCTTGCTTTATGTCGTGAAAAAAAAAACATGGAAAAATTTGGACCACCAAAGCAGCCGTATTCGTCCGGCCAACAAATCATCTCTGCCCACGCTTCGCAATCAACACGCCACGTAACGGCTTATATTTGGCCGTGCTGAGCAACAGTTGCCTTATCATTCGCAGTCGCCTGAGCGGGGCTCGGCGCTTTTCCTTCTAAATTTATGCTTGATTAACGAACGTTGACGCTAAAGCAGGGAATTTTAAAAACTGAACTCAATGCGGCACATGGTGGCCAAAGCCAGTACTAGTGGCCTTGAGACGGAAAGCTGGACATGAAAACTAAAAAGATTTAATCAATTGCTTCCAGAACACCAAGACACTATCCGCTCAACGCAGGACATCGAAGGTTTCCAATAGTTTCGAAACATTGTAGAAAGATACTGCGACGCAAATGGGCCACACTAATAAAAGCAAGCATTTCAGAACACACATATGTGGGGAATGCAGTCATATGCAAAATAAAACGAATGTGGGTCAAAATCGATCGCTGTCTTTTGACCAGGCAATGTTGTCCAAAGATAAGACCGTTACAACAAGAAAACAAAACACACAATAAGAAAAGAAAGGAGAGTTGTGGTGTGGACAGAATGACCGAACGTTGAAGGATGGCCAGTTTTCAGCTTATTGAGCCGTGAGTAACAACGGCGGCTTCTTAAGTATGCGCATGCATTGGTCTTTTGCCACAGCCGTTGACCATCTGGTCGTTACTAACACAATATTCATGTATTCTTTGCTCTGAGGAGGACCGGCGGGCGAGCCAGCCTTGGTCGCTCTTGCGCAAAGTACGGCCCGACGTGTGGGGGCATATTTGTGTTTTCGGCATGATTTCGTCTCGATGGAGTAGGCGTTCCCTTAGGCGCGTCCGAGTCAACGCCCTTTCAGGGCGCTTCTCGATATTTTCTGTTTGTTCTTCTACGTATAGTTCCTTGGATGCCCCCCTGCCCGTCTTTTCATATGTTCTGATGAAGTTTGTGAAGAGAGAAAGGAACACATTCATCGAATCCCGTGCGTTAGTGGTGCTGGTAACTGTCATTTTGGCAGCGACGGTGATGATGATGATGGTTGGATGTTAATGGCGCAAGGGACGATGGCAGCCTAGTGATGAGAAGTATATGTACTGCCACGTATGTTTTGCCGTGCGTGCCCTCCCACTACTCGTCACAATTCACTTATAGAAATGAGTGCTGTTCGCATTGAGTGGGCAAGTGTGTCCACGTTGTCAATAAGAGGCAGCGTAAGATTATCGGTATTTATTTGGGCAAAGCTAGATAATTACTGCCCGGACAATTAGTATGCTGGTGTGCATGGGAGGCCAGAGGAGTTCCCGGTTGTTGGTGAGCCCTGGAGGTGTCGGAAGGTGGTGTCGGCGGGTGATACGTTGATGAACAGCAAAATCATAATAGGTGATTATTCTGTCCCTAGGGAATGGAGCACCGTGGTAGCAGATCAGGTACTGGCCGTGGTGGTCCTGTGGCTAAGGCGTTGTGCTGTGAGCCCAAGGAGGCGGATTCAATTCCGGGTCGCTTTTCTGGCGTAGAAAAAAAGCGAAAAAGCCCATGCGGTCGAGATTTCGGCGCACGTTAAAGATCCGCAGGTGCTCAAAATTATTCCAGAACCAACCACTACGGCGTGCCTGATCACCTTTTTAACAGGACAGAAATTTGTGCGAGTTGGTGTTAATTCATCTTGAAAACAGGTCACAGGTATTAATGAACGAATTTTCCACGCTTGCTATCAGGATCATCGCCTGTGTAGCAATGACGCGTTAAACCTCACAATATCAATCAATCAATCAATCAAAGAATCAATCAATCAATCAATCAATCAATCAATCAATCACGAGGTGAGGTGGCGCCGGCACGCAAAGTGTATTCTCTTCCAGACCAGTGTCCACCGGAATCCAAATCAGCTTAACCGGAGACTTCGGGGCCTCACATGTGCCACTGTCCGTGTTTTATACAGTGTAGACCCACTGATACTTCCCCGGACTTACGACAACCCGCTTGTTACGACGGATCACCGTGGTCCCGACAAACTTCCCATAGAAACAATGCATTTAAAACCCCGATGATATTGCCGCCAACCATGTACGCGTTTGTTTGTGTATTTATTGTTTGTTTCTACTGCCCCGCCACTCCCGGCCCTGTTATCTGTGTCAATCGAAGCGTGTCTTGCATTCTTTATTTTTATGCCGCACGGGCTATCTCATTAAGATAAGCACACTGCTTCGTCTTAACGTCCCTAGCCCAAAATAATCTTCTCCGATCCACAATGTTCTGGATGTAAATCGACGGTTCCAGAAACACTCACGCTGAAAGATAAAAGCCTGCAGAGCAGACGCCAATGCATTCCGATCGTCGACGCTCGCCCGCACACGTCACTTTGTTGACTACTGCTTCGCGCCTGTGTATTCTTTTAGTTGTTAAAGGAGCACAATTTCGCTCCAATAAACGTGTTTTTCTTCAAGACAACTGCGTCGTCTCTGGCTTCATGACATTTGGTCGGTTCTGGGTACGCACTCTTTATGACGACCTGTGGAAGCCGCCAGCCCATTCTAACTAGAGCCAGCCTCCGTCTGCAAGGATTGCCGCCCGAGTTCGGCCTCCTGTTAGAAGCCCCCAAGACAACGACTGCTGACACCACCACCATGGTGCAAGATCCAACGTCGCCAATCCTGCTGCAGCAGCACCGGGAACCGCCAACATACCGAGGAGCCCCCGCTGAACACCCGGAAGAATGGTTGGAGAAGCTGGAGCGCGTGCGGATCTTCAACAGGTGGAACGATGAAGAAACCTTCCGGCATGTTTTAGATGCAACGCATCTCTTTACCTCGCCTTGTCCCGCGTTGTCGCGGCGTAGTCCGCATCTCTCCCCCATTCTCCTCGCCGCGGCAGCTGCGCGCTCCGCCGCTCTCACCACAGCGCCATCTGTGCGTCAGCGCGGTCAGCGCGCAGCTTGCACTGAGCTGCGCTCGCTCCCGTCGCCGTGCCAGCTTTGCGTTAGCTTGCGCTCGGTTAAAAATTTGAACCATCTTCCAGCGAGGGGAACCATGGGGTAGATGCGACGCATCGGGGGTGAACATGCTGCGTAAATAGGACACACAACGACAGCAATCCACACGCTGACATCGCTAACATAACAGAAACGCAACGGCAACCCCCGATGTGTCGCATCTACCTCATGGTTCCCCTCGCGGGAAGATGGTGTCAATTTTCTCTTACTTGAAGGATGCAGCTCGAACTTGGTTCGAGAAGCACGAGAGAGCCTTGACCGCCTGGACGCAATTCAAAAGTGAGTTCCTTGAGACCTCCACCACCGTGGTGACAAGAGAACGAGCTGCGCTTTTACTGGAAACTCGAACGCAACACCCGAACAAAGGAGTCGTAATCTTCGTTGAGGAAATGAAGCGACTTTTTCATAGCATGGACCCTGATACGACGGAAGAAAATAAAGTGAGGTTTCTGATGCGAGGAGTAAAGCAAGAACTTTTTGCTTGCCTTGTCCGCAACCCAAATAATTGGGTGGCCGAATTCGTGTCCAAGGCGGCCGCCATGGAGAAGACATTGGAAATTCGCACGAGGCAGTAAGACGGTCCCATCAATGCGCTAGTTGCAGACACGATCGAAGCTGAGGCTCTTAGCTCTGACACACTACTTCAGACAATTCGCGCTGTCGTCAGGGAAGAACTGCGAAAACTCTTCCCAACAACGCCGCAACCCAGGTCACCTCTATGAGCGACGTGATCCGGGAAGCAATTCAACTCGGTTTGGGGACTTCTACGCCTTCCGAAGTACCACGCGAGCCTAAAGATATGACCTACTCCGAGGCTGTTCGACGACCCCGCCCGGCTCCCACCCGTCATCAAGACGTCCCGCCGTACAGCCGTTCACTATCGCCCGCCCGACCACCTGCAGTCCAAAACCAGGCGCCGAGGAAGACGAACGTATGGCGAACCGCCAATAATCGTCCGCTGTGCTACCACTGCGGAGAGGGCGATCACATCTATCCTCGCTGCCGGTACAGGAGACTCGGACTCGTGGTTTTTCCATCGACGCCCCACGCCCCCGACCCGGCTAGCGCCCTACTGAGATCAACGAATACCTGTCCAACACCAACTGAGGACCAGTCCGCTTCATGCGTTCGCCACCGCCATACTCATACCAGTCGCCCAACCGCCGTAGCAATGCTGACTTCCCACGTAGGGGGTCCCCCAGCCCACGCGGGGGAAACTAAAAGCAGCAACTTCTGGAGGTAAAGTTGCACGATCGCGGAAAAATAAAAGCCCTCCAACGACACAATGACTCCCAGAAGACGATGATTCCCGACATGCCCTCAACTCAACGACCCGATCTAAGCCGGACGTGACTCTCGAACACGACAACCACACGGCGCGATGCGTACCCGACTTCACCGAACCTTATGCTGAGAAGACGACGACTACAACGCACAGTGCCCGACCGTCAACGCGCACAAGCCGAGATACGACGCCAATGCACCCGGAAATCAAAGAAAGCAACGTCCGACGTTCAACTATCCATCGACGGCTTTGAAGTAGCCGCCCTCATAGACATGGGAGGCCACTACTAAGTCATGAGCGGACTATGCGCGTCTAAGCTGAAGAAAATTATGACCAGATGGGATGGCCGCACATTCGCACAGCAGGACGCCACCTCGTGACGCCAAGTGGAACGTGCACATCTCGCGTCACCATAGATGACACAACGTACCGGGCGGCGTTCGTGATTTTGCCTAACTGCTCCCGTGACGTAATTCTCGGAATAGACTTTCTGACGGACAACGGTGCAATAATTGATCATCAGGCCAAGTCTATACCATCTTTCTCCGATCACTGCATGACGCCGGAGCCTAATCCTGAAAAGCGTCCTGCTGTTATAATCGCCGACGATCATGTCACCCTGCCACTCCGCGCAAGCTTGATGATCAGCGTCTACTGTGAAGATGCAGTTCCTGACGTCGACACTATCGTAGAGAGTGACCAAAGGTATCTCCTTGACCGCGGTGTCTCCGGCGCCAGAGGCATTCTGCGCTTTGAGCAACGCCAATCCCAAGTTTTGGTCCCTAATTTAGGCAGGGAATACCTGCATTTTAACAGGGCCACTGCAATTGCTTTCCTCGAAGAAAAGCAAGAAGCAAGTGACGCGATCGCGATTGCCGAATTTGAACGCGCACCCGGACATACCTTCAAGCTTCCGATTCACTTCGACGTGAATCTTGCGTTACCGCTAGAAGAACGGAAGAAATTACTGGATTTGCTGTGTCGCTACAGCGAGTGTTTTCGTCGAACTCAAAACTACGACAGATACCTTTAGCGAAGCTCCGAATAATAACCGAGGATGGAGCCCGACCTACCCGACAGTCACCGTTCCGCGTCTTTTCACATGAGCGGGAAGCCATCCAGACTCAAGTCGACGACATGCTCAGCGACGACATTATACAGCCATCGAAAAGCCCCTGGGCTGCACCGGTAGTACTGGTGAAGAAAAAAGACGGCACATTAAGGTTTTGCGTTGACTACCAGCGACTGAACAAAATCACCAAAAAGGATGCGTACCCCCTGCCACGAATCGACGACGCTGTTGACCACCTCTGCCATGCAAAGTACTTCTCATCGATGAGTCTGAAGACGGGCTACTGGCAAATTGAGGTGGACGAGAGAGACCGAGAGAAGATCGCATTTATAACCCCGGATGGCCTATACGAGTTCAAGGTGATGCCGTTTGGGCTGTGCACGTCGCCAGAAACGTTTCAAAGAGTTATGGACACTGTGCTAGCTGGCCTTAAGTGGCACAACTGCCTTGTATACCTCGACGATGTTGTGGTATTCGCCCGGGCTTTCGACGAACATCTTGCAAGGTTGGAGTCTGTACTCGAGGGCATTCGTACGTCGGTGTTAACGCTGAAGCCGAAAACGTACTGTTTCCCGTACGAGGAGCTCAAGTTTCTTGGCTACGTCGTCGACGCCGCGGGAGTCCTACCTGACCCGGCAAAAACTTCAGCCATTGCCAACTTCCCAAGGCCGAAAGACAAGAAGGGCGTGCGAAGATTTCTCGAGTTGTGCGCATACTACCCGCACTTCGTCGCAAACTTCGACGCATTGCAGAGCCACTCCGACGCCTGACGAAAGATACCACCCCTTTTAGCTGGCAAAACGACCAAGAAAAAGCGCTCTGCGAGCTGCAAAAACGCCTGCAAAGCCCACCCATGCTCGCTCATTTGGACGAAGACGCCGGAATGGAAGTGCACACGGACGCCAGTGGTGTAGGTTTGGGTGCCGTCCTCGTCCGAAAGCAAAGCGGTTGTGAAAACGTAATGGCCTTTGCCAGCCGTGGTCTGTCGAAGGAGGAGAAAAACACCTCAGCGCCTAAAAAAGAGTGCAAAGCTATTATGTGGGCGATTTCATAATTTCGCCAATACGTGTATGGGAGAGCATTCAAGGTTGTGGCAGACCACCATGCGCTGTGTTGGCTCGCCAGTTTGAAAGATCCCTCAGGCCGTCTTGGGTGGTGGAGCTTGCGCCTTCAAGAGCTCGACGTCACAATCGTCTATAAATACGGCAGGAAACACCCCGACGCCGACTACCTGTCACGCGCTCCCGTCGTCCCACCAGCACAAGACTCTGATGAAGACAGCGCGTTCTTTGGAGTCGTGACGGAGAGCGACCTAGCCGCCCAGCAGCGTGCCGACCCAGACTTACGCGTTATAATCGACTACCTCGAAGGATGCAACGTCGTGGTTCCTAGGACCGTTAAACGCAACCTACCAGCATTCAGCCTGAAAAACTCCTCTACTCGTGAAGAAGAATTTACGCCCCGGAACGAGAACGAATTATATAAAATTTTGGAACCGTGCCACGACGACCCTTCTTCCGGACATCTCGGAACAGCCCGCACAATCGGAAAAATCAAGGCGAAGTACAACTGGCCACGCCTTACATCTCACGTCACCCACTACGTCCGGAGCTACCGTGACTGCCAGCGACGAAAAACGCCGCCGACAAGACCCGCCGGACCTCTGCAACCGATCGCCGTCCCATCTAGACCATTTCCACAGATTGGAAGGGACCTTTTAGGCCCGTTCCCTACGTCACGATCACAGAACAAGTGGATTGTCGTAGCGACAGACTACATGACGCGCTACGCGAGACCGCCGCTCTTCCGAGGGGGACTGCACAAGAAGTCGCAAAGTTCTTCATAAGCCAAGTTGTGCTGCGACATGGAGCCCCGGAAGTCGTAATGACAGACCGCGGAACGGCATTTACTGCGGAGCTGATGCAAGGAGTATGGGACCTTTTAGGCCCGTTCCCTACGTCACGATCACAGAACAAGTGGATTGTCGTGGCGACAGACTACATGACGCGCTACGCAGAGACCGCCGCTCTTCCGAGGGGGACTGCACAAGAAGTCGCAAAGTTCTTCATAAGCCAAGTTGTGCTGCGACATGGAGCCCCGGAAGTCGTAATCACAGACCGCGGAACGGCATTTACTGCGGAGCTGATGCAAGGAGTATTACGCTACAGCAACACGGATCACCGAAGAACGACGGCGTACCACCCCCAAACGAACGGACTAACATAACGTCTAAACAAGACAATCGCAGATATGCTGTCAATGTACGTTGACGTTGAACATAAGACTTGGGACGAAGTGCTTCCGTATGTCACGTTTGCGTCCAACACGGCTATCCAGGAGACGACGCAGCTGACGCCGTTCGAGCTTGTCTACGGAACACGGCTGACTACGACGCTTGACGCCATGCTTCCGCGTGTAGAAGACAACGACCTCAACCCCGACGTCCAAGGATACCTTCAGTGTGCGGAACAGGCCCGCCAGCTCGCTCGAGTTTGTACAACGAACCAGCAGCTGGTGGTTGCCGCACGCTACAACCTGCGACGCCGAGAATTCGAGTACCGCCCAGGGGATATTGTGTGGATTTGGACTCCCATCCGACGAAGCAGACTCAGTGAGAAGCTTCTGCGACGGTATTTCGGACCCTACCAGGTTCTACAAAGTGTCGGCCAACCTATCTACGAGGCGATCCCCGATGGTGATTGGGGAACATCACGACGACGCAGGCGGCCCGAAGTCGTCCACGTGGTTCGCTTGAAACATTACTATGCAAGATGACGGACTTTTTGTTGTTTGTTCGGACTGTCTTTTGTTTCAGCATCGAGTCGATGCACTCTTAGAGGGGGGTGATGCCGCGTAACATGTATTTGTTTGTTTGTTTATGTATTGTTTGCTTTTACTGCCCTGCCATGCCCGGTCCTGTTACCTGTGTCAAGCGAAGCGCGTCTTGAATTCTTTATTTTTATGCCGCTCGGGCTATCTCATTCAGATAATCAGACTGTTTCTTCTAAACTTCACTAGCCCGGAACTATCTTCTTTGATCTACCATGTTCTGGACGTAAATCGACGGTTCCAGAAACACTCGCGTCGAAAGATAAAAGCCTGCAGAGGAGACGCCACGGCATTCCGATCGCCGACGCTCGCCCGCACACGTCACTTTGTTGACTGCTGCTTCGCCGCCGTTGTATTCTTTGAGTTGTAATGGAGCACAAGTTCGCTCCAATAAACGTGTTTTCCTTCAAAACAACTGCGTCGTCTCTGACCCCGATGATATGACGTTAAGGCGCACGTGGTCCTCTTCATACGATGGACTCTGGCGCGGATAAGCCGGCGGTTTTCCCTTGTTTTACGGCGCTTCGCCCCCTCGCACTGACCTCCTTTATTCTTAACCCCAGTTTGACGCTGCTTGATGTGCAAAGGTCCGCAGAAGGGCCAGACCCCTTACTGAACAGACGCAAGGAAGCAGGCGGGTACTCGTGAGCGGGCGTTAAACGGCGACGTCCCCACACGGCAGCTGTACGCCAACATCCCAACTACGAGAAGTCGAAGTTCAGGTTGCAGGTGGACCGTGAATTTGAAGCTCTCGTTGAGCCACCGATGAACGCGAAAACACATACGACGTAACCCCACGGCCATGACCGAACAGCCGCTTTCCCGCCTTCTCTATTCAAGTTTATTCCTCTCACGACGCTCTTCATCCCTGTATCTCTGCTGTATTCATTCAAAGCCGCGTTTTCACTCTGCTCTTGCCATGTACAGAGCTCTTCAATTTACGAGCGTCCGCCTCAAGGGCAGAGCAAAATACAGGAGGCGATCAGTGGACACGCGTACCTGTTGGCACCGCCATTTTGGGTCACTCACTGGCCGCCGCAGCAAGTTACTGTAGCAAGACCGCGCTATAATTTTCGCCGGAACATGATTTACTCGCAAAGGTTCAATTCTCTTGTCTATTTCGCATTAGCTGAATCATGTGGGAAACAAAAACAGCTATGTGTTCAGCCCTATGGCCCAATAGCGACGGCACGGGAACGTTCAAGGGTGCCTCTGTTATATTTTTGTGGTGGACGTACGGCAATTACCCTAATGAAGAAGAGGACTTCTCATCGTGCAGCGTTCGGTTAAAAGAAAAGGAAGTGCAGGATGATCGGAAACGATGGGCATTCATAGAGATGTAATATAAATAGAGTTATTGTTTCTTTTACGGCGGCTTTGGACTCCTTTCTTCCACATCTTATGGTGCCTGGAAACCCTGGAAGGAAGAAGTCCGGACCACCAAACTGCCGGAACGGGTATGAAATAAAGTGAAAGCGGCAGCGTCGGTGATAAGGTGGATGAGATATCAGCAAATATACTAGTCATCGGACTATCGGTCACTTGAAGGACAGTACCGATGTGGACAGCGGACGGCTACAATCGGCAGAACCACGGTGGGACTGCCCAAAGACGTCCTACGGAATGGACAGACGAGAGCGCGACGGCTATGCGTCCTCACCTCTCAAGATTGCCCTCGGTGGGTAGAGACAGGGATTCCGAGAATGGTGAGGTGAGTGTCGCAGCTTATGGCACAACGAAAGACGGACTACTTCAATATGAACGCAGTTGCACTCGGTCTAGGATGCTGCTTGAAGAACTAAAGGCAAAAAGGGACAAAGAAAGGATAATAGCTCGAGAACTGTGCATCAACGCAAAAGAGACGTTAGGCTTGAATGCAAATTCCAGTGGACGGTGTGTTACGTTGAGGAGTTTCATGCGCCAATTACGAAAAACTGAAGTTTCGCTAAGGCGGTTAAATGAGAAAATTGAAACGTTTATAGACGTGGACTAGTTCAAACAGGAAGTCAATACCAACATTGAATATGAGGACATGATAATTGACATATTGAGCCGATTGTACCATCGGTTAAAAGACAAGGCTGACACCAATGAACAGTGCAAGATCATGAAGACGCTAGAGGTACCGGCAGATTTCAAAGAATTCTTTGCACTAAGATGTGCTTCGAGCCACCCAATGCTGAAGAGGATGCTGAAGAAGTAAACTTGCGAGAAAAATCACTCCCATCAGATTTTCTACCGAAAGCAAAGGGGGAGACTACTTCAAGTTTGCTTGCTACCCTTCACATCCAACCGAAAGATGCTGTGCTTTCATGTTCACTTAAAAAGTCCTCTGAGATGACCGGAAGCAATATAGCCTGCTTATCAAGCCCCATTAATATCTTCACGAGCCCAATATAAAAGAGGTCTTGAGCATCACAATACGAGTGATTGTCCTGCGGAATTAGGAAGGCGACATACGATACTTGGAGTGAACGGCCAAAGAATGTCCAAAGATCTAGGGACTGTCATTGCCCGTAAAGGACGTCGACGGTGGAATAAAACATGACACAGTGGTCGTGGTCGGAAGAGTAAGAATGCATCACGCATAGACAGGCGATTCGCCAAAAACTCAAGAAAGAAGCGAAATGCACTAAACATCTCTTTTACGGCCGCTTAGAATGAGTCCGAAGAGTTTGCATCAGAATTCAAGACCGTGGAAGATAGGCTACGAATTTCATCCAGGGTACATCGACGGCAGCGGTACACTCGGCGTGTGAGGAAAAGACGGTTCCTTGTGGCAGTCTGGGCGTGTGACTGAATCAACGGATTTTACAAGAAAGCATTCATGAACATTAGGATAAGAGCCTGTATTGTCTATTCTGTTACGGATGAACGCTCAGAAGACCTGGGGGTCATGGTTTTCAGGGGAGATTTGCTAATTCCATTTTTTGTGCCGGGGCGGGAGGATGTTATATTTTTGCGATGGACGTACGGCAATTACCCTAATGAAGAAGAGGACTTCTGATCGCGCAGCGTTTTGTGAAAAAAGAAGGAAGACGAGGATGATCGGAAACGAAGGGCATTCATAGAGATGTAATGTAAATAGAGTTATTGTTTCTTTTACGGCCGCTTTGGACTCCTTTCTTCATCAGCCTCTTTCATGTACGTGAATGACATTTTTTGCGCATCTCTGCCTTGTACTAACTTTTATTTCACTTGGCTTTGGCCGTTGCACACTCGGCTTTCCCGCTCTCAGTTTGCTCGAGCACGTCGGCCGTATCTCGAGTAGCGCGCGGTGCGCGGCTGGCGGGCTTAGCTGGACGTCATGGAGGGGAGGGGGGCGCAACATAGATGTTGATTTGAAAGCAAAGATTTCGGCCTCTGCCATACAAGGGTTCTTTCGCGGCGTGCAGGGCAATAAACTGCCAATGCGGCGGACGTGGCAGCGGGGAGAGGGGGGAAGATTCACCCACGCAGCACCCTGTAGAAGGCGCGGCGAATTTACCCAGCGTTTCCCGATCGGAGGTGCATGAGCGGGCGGGTCGGAAGCACGGCTTTGTCGTCTGCTTTAGCGACGGTTGTTTTGGGCCTGTTTAAGCGCAGCTTCGCTTCCATTGAGCGCTTCCTCCGCACGGCTTGGTTAAATTGTTTGACAGCACCTCCTGTGTAACCCGCCCCCGACGGCAGTAAGTGGTCGTATGGCATAAATACGTTATGGATTGGTTTGCAGGGCGTCCATGCGCACGTTGGCTGGAGTGCTGTCGGTAAAATGGCAAAGCACGGGATTCGATGTAAGGGCGTCTTAGAACATCTGGAAGGCCCGTTCGCAACGTTCTGTCCAAACAAAAGGGATGCCAGGTCGTAAAAGGTGATTTGAAAAGGACGCAACTGCTGCGAAATTTTTTATGAATCTACGGGACTATGAACGGACTCCGAGGAAGCTGCGGAGGTCTTCTCTTTGTTGCCGATGACGTCTCCTAACAATTTAATTCGTTTACTGGCGAAGCTCCATTTCTTTGCGTTTATCGGCAGTCCCGCATTTGAAAGACAACTCAGAACTTCGCCGAGACGTTGTAAGAGTTGGTCAAATAAATTTGAGGGAGCAACATTGCGGTCCGGGTAGCACGGACAATTTTTTTTCATTCAATTAAGACCACAAACTACCGTGCCAATATTTGTTCGATCGTGGAAGGCGCATTACGCAGCCCAAATTGAAACACGTTTAGCTCGTAAAGTTCGTCTGGGGTGGGAAAGACCGTCTTTTCTTTGCCATCCTCGTGCATTGGGATCTGCCAATTCTCAGAGCGTAAGTCGAGACTGCAGAAGTACTCCACTCCTTGGAGACTATACAAAGCGTTGCCGAGGCGAGGCATCAGAGAAACATCTCTCCGAGTGATAATATCGAGCCCACGGTAGTGGGAACAAAAGCTAACTGACCCATCCTTCTTCTCGACTAACACAACCGGCGATGACAAGGAGCTCGACGATAGGCGGATAACATCGCCTTGAGGATTTCAGCGACCTGCTTTTGAATATTTTTTCCTGTGAAGATACACGTTACTGTCGCCTCTGTACAATCTCTCAGCCGTCCGTCGTCTGTTTGAGCGTGGTAGAATCGACGTCAAAGGATGCAACGTGCTTTGCCAGCACCGTAAGCAGCTGTTCCACTTACTCAGAAGGTAAGGTGGGGACTGATAGTCGCAGCGATACTAGACATACCAGCCAAGAAACACACTCCCAAGTACACGAAGGCGTTGCTGCGTTGGAACTGATTGAAACATGCACTCTGTCAACCGCAGAAGTGGCGGCCATACCTTTAGGTAGCAAAATAGGCACTCTGGTACTGTTTGACACTTAATCGCGCAAGGAAAACTTGACACAAACACATGTTAATTATCGAGGAGTATCCTTGTACGAACAACGCCTTCTATTATTCGTTTTTTTTTTCATGAGCCATAAGAGAATGGAATGCACTAGATGATTCCTTGATAGCACAGCCAACATTCGAGAATGTGTGAGCGCCTTGGTGAATACTTGCTCACGTGAACGAGTGCCTGACGCCTTTTTTGTATGTACCGGGACTGTATTATTTGCCCAATGTTATCTGTTTTTACATTTCACTATCTTCCTGTTTCTGTGTTTACCTGTTACTATTAGTCTATTGTATTCGATAAATGAACAAACAGATTGTGATCGCGCTTCGACTGCTTTCTCTGTCATGCGTGATTCTTAGTTCGCATGTTCTGTGCGTGATTGTTACGATTCACTTCTTTGTTGTTCTTGATTGAAACGACACTGTATTTCTGGCATGCCCCTCCTGTAATAATCCCTTCTGGGATTGAGAGTATTTTGCAATAAAATAATTAAATAAATAAACCAATATGAATAGGTGTGCAGCTGGAAAGATAGACTACAGGACCGAAACGCACCTTGCACCACTTCAGAAATAAAGGTTGAGACGACTGTTTATTGATGCGCTCGGCCGGGGAAACAACCAAAACGGTGATGATGATTATGTACTGGTGATCATTATGACATGGGTGTCACAGGCAGCACTGATGACAATTTAAAGATGATGAAGTTCGTGTATAAGGTTGAAAACACGGGCTGCGTGGTCAAAAGGACTAACACGTCTCATAACGAACCTTTGGTTGATGATGTGGGAGAAGAGGTGAAAGCCTTTCTTTTGGCTCGACACAACTAGCCTGCAGCCTAATTGTTTACGCCTGGCAACTGGTCACAGACGAGAAGTCTAGACACCCCATCCCCGTTTCTGATCTGCTCAGAGGTGTATACATAATGCCTGTAGTTAGGGTAATTTATTGACTCTCAATGCAGACTGTGCTGGAGTTCTCGCAATGATGACGCAACGTTAGGGGGATAATGATCGAGCAGCCGGAGATTTGCGGAGGCCACCCTTTCCTATACATGTCTCCGACAGCCTCCTTGGGAGTCAGTGCGCATTACCTTGGAGGTCGGTTTGCTGAGAGCGAATGCAGCAACTGGTTCTGAAGATTCATGATGGGAAACAGCGCAAAACAAAACTTGGACAAGAAAGACTAACGGGACTAACGGGACGGGGGTTTGAACACGTGCGGTTTGGTTGTATGCAGTGATTTGGTTGGTTGTTTCACTGTGACTCTGCAAAATTGTAGATTGTACTGTAAAGTTTGTGATGATGGTGGCTTAGATTGTGTACCAATATTTGTGTGTTTGACGAATAAACGTTTCAGTTGCTAGAGCGCTTCATCCCGTTAGCCTTTCTTGTCCAAGCTTTGTTTTGCTCTGTTTCCCATCATGAACCTATACCAACAAGCCCAACTCGCTGTTCTTAGTTCTGCAGCATCACGGGAAGATTTGTTCGGATTGAGGCGAGTTCGTGGAGGATTGGACTCATGCGGACACCATATGACGATTATTCGTCGCAGCTATACAAAGTCGAAGCGAGTACACAAGATCTATTCATGGGCTCGACTACGGGCTACCTCACGGCCAGGACTGAGGACCAGTAGCATATTAATTACAAAGCATTCAAGGCACCAATGACCGAAAACACTGCGTCCGGCGCCGTAGTTATCCAAAAAGGTGCGAAAAAAGGCTGACTGCGTAAAGAGAATGAAAGCAAACAAAGTTTAATCAATGAGGGTCCGGCATTTGAACCCGGGTCGAACTGAATGCCAGTTCAACACCTATTCCCTCCACCTTCACCTAACACTTGTTTCGGCGATAAAATCGTTTACCAAGTAAATGCGCTGTGGCCTTCTATCTGAAAACGTGTGTCAGAGACTGTACTGAACCCTACATGAGTAATTTATGGATGCTAAAGGATAAGCAAATAACAGTGAGACAATTAGCGAAGTCCGTTTCGCTAAATGCCGCCTTTGCTTGGCGATGAGAAGGCATGTATGCACACCGTGCCATTAACGAGAGAACGGAAGAAGGAGGCAAAGGAAAACGGCCAATGAGGACGATATTGGGAGGAGACATTTGGCAATTTTACACTCATTCATTCACAATTACTAGGTCTAAAGGAGCGCCTAGGTGTCAGTAGCTTTAAAAAACCCATCAATGATCGCAAAATAGTTTTACTGAAAATACCCGTTTTCCCCGCCTCCCGCAAGAGCTTGCCCTTTCGGTTCCTCGCTTCCTAGCTGGTTCGAGCATGTGCTGAGGCGCAGCACAGTTTTGACGAACCTCATAAAGGTCCCATCCGGCCCTCGATTCTTAGCACTTCGGTAACGTCTTCTTTTATGAGTCGCACTGATTGCGAAGGCGCGAAGCTCACTCCGTACACCTACCACAATGTGGGGATGGCGCTCAGTTGCCGAAATTAGTTGGGTGCGGTGCGCAGTAAAACGACAATTGGAAAGGCTACCAGCAATGTTCTGCTGTCAGGCCATTGTTACGACAAACTCACTCGTCCTGCTGCAATTAGTCCTGAAGTCGACGAAGGCGTCACTATATAACACAACACAAAAATAGGCGCCTTATATGCATTCCACTGAATGATCCGCAAGTTTAGTCCTCCAGTTATTGAGGCTGGGTGGCCAAGGCAGCCCGAACTCTGGACGGGTGATCTTATAGTAGTTACATCGTCATTACTATTGCATCCCCTATTAGCGCCGAGTATGCCGGCGTTGCGTTGTTATACAAATAACGATCACGTGCATATGAACTGACACGTGACAATTCCTCAGTGGTTATTTGTGATGAAACCCTCCGGCGGCGCACATTTGGTCAAACACAAGTTTCTTGAAGTTTTTATTGAAACCACTCTAGATTCCGACGAGTGGTAACAATGCGCTCCTATACCAATTTTCACAAACATCGTGATCGTTAGGGCAGTGCGATTCGTATTAGGTATTGGCACTGTCAACTTAGGATGAGGGAAAGTAAAAGTAAACTTAAATGGTAGGACGGGAAAGATCATACGAAACCTGAGGTGGAAATTTTTTCGTAATATCTATCATGCGAACACTGGAATAGAAGGGGAGAAGTATATCCAAGCGCCATTCTACATGTCCCAAAGTGGGATCGGCAGCTTGAAGAAAATTATTAACTTTCCTTTAAGGTGACGCCTTGCGCGATTCATTTTATTTTAGATCAAGATGAGAGTGTAATTATCTTCCACGTATGATTTTATCCACTGTTTATAATTACGATTTTCACCGCGCTTTGTAGAATTATTTTGTTATTTGGTCTCATATTTGATGCTTAGTGTTATGTATCTTCCTGCTGTAATGCATGCAAGGGCTAGCAGGTATTTAATAAATAAATAAATAAATAAATAAGTGAACAAATCAATAAATCAACAAATAAACAAACAAATAAGTAAATAAATAAATAAATAAATAAACTTGCGGAGCCGCAAGTTCGCCTCCGACGGGTTGAGAACCCTACGCATTCAAACTTGAACAATCAAATATTTATTGCTTTATTAGTTGCAGTATGCAAGGTTTGCTGTATGAATACTACAATTGCTAAGTTATTTGTTTGAAGGAAAATATGAAACTCTTGTCTGACGCCTTTCCTTGCGTGGACACAGAGGGATACAGCTGCAGCCATCTGAAGAAGGGCGTCATTCGCAACACGTCAAGATTTTTCTTAACGTAGTACGACTTTAGAGGAAAATTAAGTTCTTTTGGACTATTAACGAGTGTGCACGTAAGCCATGAAAACAACATAAAAAATATATTGAAACTGAAAGTACTTCTTTGATCTCTTCTAGGATCAGCCCTGTGAAAGATCATCAGAAAAGTTGATCGAGTAGAAAATTTCTTTGCAAGAAATATGGGCAAATACTGGACATACTTTTTGTGTGAAGTAAATTATATTGAATGCTGCTGAGTGTTTTGTGGAGGACCCAGCGGCTTCCTAAAGGCATTCGCACCGGTTTTATATACAAAAAAACTGGTCAAGCAGCTGTTGTAAAAATAGTTGATTTAGTCAGAGCATGAAGGTATTGTCTTGACAGAAATTGTCTAAAAGCGGCACTTTCATCTTTGTGAAATTCAACCAACTAAAGTATGCGCCTTCCGCTCCCCGTTACCCCCCCCCCCCACCAATCCTTCGTTTATTACAGGTAAGCCGCTCTACAGAAGATATCAGGACCTGGACAATACATCTATTCCAGCTCTACAAAGAAATGGATGTTTGCTGTATTCGACAGTAAAAGAGGCACAGCAATTAAAGGAATGACCATTTGTGAGCACTGTTGAATAAATTAATTGTGGTGTAAACTGACGCTGGTAATTAAGCCATGCTGCGCTGAAGGCTGGACGGCTGGTGGTTGCGCGCGGGCTCACTTTGATGTGGGTGCAGTGGACCTAAAATTCTGCGTTTGTGCTGCTGGACAGCGCGATTGAGTCATCTGCTTGCGCTGCACGCAGTGGTCATCCACCGGCCTCAGTACAGTTAACGTACTGTGGCTGAACTACAATGCCCGTAGCACGGCCGAATTTCCTGCAGCTTTAGTCCGGCTGGAGTGGAACGACCGCATCTCGGCTGTCCTCCGGCGGCCGTACTTCGGCCGCGCACGGGTAGCTTTGGGATGACCGGAGCCCTACGGCTGGAATCTGGCAGTATGAACGTAAGCCGGTTGACTAGCCGACGGACACTGGCTGTTGTACAGTGATGGGAGTACGCCCGTATACGGCGAAAAAGCGCACATTTGGACACGGGCCGAACATGGTTGCCGGAAAAAGGCCGGGCAGAACATCACCGGCCAAAGTACACCGGCTTGAGTAAGGCCGAACAGTCCTGTGCTTACTGGGCGGTTCCTCAGAGCCTCAAGTATGAGCCGCTGGCTTCGGCGTAGCAGTTCGGTACACGACGATGAAACGCTGTTCAGCATGTGGGGTGGCCTTGTTCCTTCCTCCCAGAAGCAGAAAATGCTTTGAGCAGACTGTTGAGGTCTTCGGGACTGTGGACATGCGTTCTCTGGGCTTAAGGACTCCGAAGCATCGGTCGAGGGTACTTCGCAAGCTCGAATGCTTGCTGGAACAACGATGACTGCGCAAACCGCAGTGCAGGCCTTCCTTGTCAGTTCTCTCTCTCTCTCTCGAGTTGATGATGATGATGATAATCTGGATGGTGATGATGCGCTCAAAGTTGGTTGCATGTACCCACAGGTGTGTTTGTCAAGGGCTAACTCAGTTGTTGAAATTCATGAGGAACTCAAAATACTGATTTATTTCCGGAAAAACAGAGGCCTTAAAGGAAACTTCGTTATGAATAAATCCCAAATTTCCGCATTAATTTGTACCCTTAAGCAAGTCAAGCGACCAGAGGAGGAAAAACATTTATTCAACTGTGCGAGTTACGGTGTGGGAGGCCTCCTTAGTCCAGGAAGCCATGGTCCTTGGCTGCCCGGCAGGCCGTGTCTACCATTCGTTGCCTTAGGTCGGCGGACTCACTCGTACTCAAACGTACGAGTGAGTACGATGATGAGTGAGTACAGGCCCATATTTAAAAAGTTAGTACGATGAAGACTGAGTACAGGGGTAAGTCCACTACTCGAGAGTACTCATGAGTACAGCACTCACGAATATGAGTACCCGTGAGTATAGAGCACTCATGAGTACAATACTCATGAATACTGTATTTTCGAGTGCTTGCACTCGTGAGTACATGCACTCGTGATTACAGCAGTGCCAACAAGTTCTATCACGAACTCGATTCTAGACACGCGTGTACGAGTCGCAAACATTTAGTGATGCTGTTGTGCAGCTTATCTCTCAAGGGTGGTAAAATCAAACAACGAAAACTGTGCCTCCCTCCTGTCCCTGTCCCTGCTTGGCGCTGTTGGAGTTTTTCGGTGGCCGCTCTCAAGGGGTCGCGGTTAAAAGGTAAAAACCAGGGGATGAGGCACGGAGAAAGGAGTATTTGAGGAAAGCAATCTGCTGGGCTGGGACAGTGTGGGTGGGCGGCGTGTTAATGTCACTGTCTGGCGAGGAGGAAGTGCAGGTTGCGGAGCAGCACAACACGTGGCGCGTCGAACGCGTTGCCATTGTTTACATGTTCTTCTACGGGCGCGACCCACAAAAGTCGTAATATCATCGAAGATATGAAAATTACCAGATTTATTTCAGTAAAATAAATTAATAGAAGTGCTGGATAGTTTAGCTGCAGTTATTAATAAATACTGGCCTAGTTACAGGGCGTACCGTGCTTGAAAAGAAGCATTAGAAGGACTCCCGGAGCAGACGACGTCTTCCGACGCGCCTTCCCACCACGAGTGGTTTACTCTCGCCTCTCGTGGGCGGCTTCTAAGATTTGCGCTCGCTTTTCATGTTGCACAATGCACGGACAGGGCGGGGAAGTTAGGACAGTTTAATTATGAACTAATTGCATAGAGGATAAGAACCATCCTTCACGGGAACTAATAATACCCAGAACTAATCATAATCATACCGAATATAACCTACATTCTCAAACACATCTTTTTTATTGTAAGTTCCTGCTCTAAGAAAAATAAAGCCCCTTCGTCCCACGAGAAATGTTTGAAACGCGATGATTTCTTCCGCCGCACACCGACTCCAATGAAAGTCCAGTCACGCGGGGGTTCGTCGGCGTCGTCTGCCCATGGCGGCAGCCGGCTATGCACTGACTGACATTGAACCGGCGAGCCCTTCCCCTTTGACGCCTCTTGACAGAGCTCGCGTCGGTGCCGTGCCTGGTTCCACGACTTTATCGCGCCGCCGGAACAAGCCCAGTGGCGAATCCTCCATAATCCTTGCTCTGTG
>NW_027526361.1:177087022-177240825 GCF_048455015.1 Haemaphysalis longicornis | reverse complement strand
CTTCAATATCTCTGCTAAGCAATGACACGCTCCATACGCACAGCACTGCTTCATGAAAATGTTTCAAATAATCAGAGGCCACAGCACTGCTAACAGGTATACATCATGGCAAGTTCCACAACATGCAATAACTAACCTGAAAATACATAATCGGTGGGTGCACCGATATGGCAGCAGTGCCTGGACCGATGTGTCGAGCAAATGCGCTGACTTCTGAACGGGTGGTCCAAGCGGCCAGATGATGGATGAATGACCATTCCTGGCGGCAAAGCGTAGGGAGCACCAACGAAAGGCCAGGCAGTACTTGGGTACAGCAGGTGCAGTGTCGGTTGGCCAAGGGAGGCCCTGGCAAAGCCTTTGAAACTGGACTGGAAGGTAGCTGACCCAGGACAGCCAGCAGCAGCACCTGCAGGTGCATAATCTGTGAGCGTGCTGACACTTGTTGAAATACAAGAAGAGCACACACAAAGCACGAATGCTTACATCAAGTAGATTTTTAATCGTTTAAAGACAGTAACCTCCAAGGCACTAATAAGAACATTCCCGGAACACCCAAAGTGAAATTTAGGTCACAGTAAGAATGTATTTATTAGACCCGCAGGTACTGTGAGTGGGGTATGCATGATATATGCAAAGCTAGCTACTGAGCTAATTTGCATGGAACGCATGCTAGCAGCTCATCTGTATCCCTTGCTTTCAATCGGAACTGGTGTGTGATAGTTGAGGCTCCTCCATTTCAATGTCTGACTTGTATCTGCACGTTCAATTCTCCAATATAAATCGAGTTGAGTGAGTGCCTACAGCTTTCTTGTTAGTCTCTGTATGGCCTGCGGTTTTGCGAAAATGAGAACTTGCGAATTGGCTCAATTTTCTGCACTAATTTAAACAATACATATGCCTCTGATATCAAGCCCCAGACTTCCCGAGAGCTACTCTGACAGAATCGGCAGGCGCCTCGTAGGCGTTGTGAAATCTCCCCCACTACCCCGAGACTATGCTAACTCCCTGCGAGGCCACATGCGCGCATTTCACCTTCAATTTGCACGTATGTGAATTCTATACCTCTATGAACTCTCAGACGGGCGTCGTCATATTCGTGCCGGACTCGTGAAACTCGGCAACGTAAATTACCGCACTCGCTCGCTGGCGCGCGGCCCGAACTCTCTCACCGTTTCCGGCCCTTGCATACTATTTTCTCCACCTTGCACTTTGTAAATTCTCATGTTTAACTACACCTCGTGCGCCCTCATCTCTTGCCTGCTTTTCTTCCAGCACAACTCCGTCAGCACCCGGTCGACGCGTACGCTGTCGGGGCGCGTTGGCGAGCGAGTACGGCAATTTCGCTGTTGTCGAGCTTCACGAGAACAGCACACATATCGCGGCCCGAAGACCGCGAGGCGTACGGTCGCCGGTCTCGCGAGCGCAATAGCTGCGAAGCGCACTGCACGGAATTCGTGAAGGGGGGGGGGGGGGAGAGACGCTAGCCATGGAATCACGTGTACGCGTTTTCACATGCACTTCCAGGGAACCTCCTGTTCATGTTATTTCTTGGTATACCGCGGGTATTCACGAGGGAGGACTAATCACAGCGTTGTGCCACTCACGCGAAATTGCGACTGCGATCTGCAACCGCAAAGGCACTGTTTGAGAGACACATAAACAAACGCCCCGGTGTTAAAGAGCCTTGCGTGATGTGAAATTATTAGCAGCCGTGTACCATAGCGCGAGCATCGTAGCCAAGGTCTAGCTTCAGCGTAAATTGATGCTGACTTCTGCGGAAACGGTGGACTGGGCGCCAAACAAGTATACTAACTCACGTAGGCTCTCAGAGCAAACGAGATGGGGGTCTAGCGAATTACTGACCCATAAACACCAGAACTCATTCCAACCAAATACAGAATAATAAAAAATGCGTACTTACCCGAGCAAAAACGATGTTTCCAACGTAAAATTCTCCTTCACTGTCGTCTTCATCTCGCGGACACACGAACACGCTTTGTTCTGATGCAATGTCATCCACTTTTGACGCGCAGTATTTTATCCGGCGATGATCGTTCTTCCGGGGTCCCCATGTTCAACACACGCGTAGGTTAGAAGGGTAGACATCACCCATAAAGCTTCTATAACTATGATTTAAGCTTGAAATAGATAAAACAGATTAAATCACGCCACCAACCACTCGGCACAAAACGCCATGAAAAAACACACACAAAAGTGAGAGATAGTTGCCAGACTTCAAATGCAGCACCTCTATGTTTGACGAAAATTGTGTTACTGCTGTAATGTTGGTAATTATCTTTCTGCTTTCAAAGTCTGAAATGTGTTTATAACTTAAATTTAAGGTTTTTAAACACAAAAAGTGAATACACATAAAGTAATTGACTTATATACTGATATTGTAAAGAGGTTTGACGTTTGTTTTGGTTTTGTTTTCACGGCGTGCTTCTCAAGAGAGAACGTGCGAGAAAACGAGCTACTTTGGGTTTAGGAAGAGGGCGGTAAATGTCGGCGTGATAGAAAGCAAGGAACAGGTGCTTACCCTGGTCGTTAAAAAAGGAGCTAATGAAACCCTCACGTAAAAAAAAAAAAAAAAAAAAAAAAAAAACACGTTTGACGAGGAATCGAACCATTGACCTACAAAACAGTAAATGGACGCGTTAACAAACAGCTATGTCGGCGGGCGGTGTTCGAGGCGCCTAAAACAACTCTATACTTACGTAAGTTGTCAACGAATATTGTTGCTTGTGTCTAGTCATCGCCTCCTTTAACGACGGTCTAGTTTATGCTGCATTTTTGAAATTCTGGCTGTCCTAACGCTTGTTTCTCACGCACCGGTCTTGCAGACGAGGCCGCATTGCTAGCGCTGCAAGCGATTGAGCCAAAGCTCCATTATTTGACTCAAGAAAAGCTATCGCAGTCAACCCGACCTTTTCTGCGCAAGCCACGGCAGCCACGAAATAAATGGAATGTGCCGTTAGAATTATGGCGTTGATAACGCTTGTTTGACCGGCACCGTCTTGCAGACAAGCAACGTCGCTCTAATACTACAAGCGATGTCACTCCTGGCATGTCAGGCGCATCAAACCCATCATGTAAAACGACTGCTAACAGTGCGAAAACCTCTGAGTTTGTAACAAGTGGGGATTTGCGGTGGCGGCGACGTAATAGGTACAGCAAGCAGGTAGGCAGAACAGCAGCGTAGGGTTACAACCTTTCCCCGAAAAAAAAAACGGGCCTTCCAGGGGGGGGGGGGGAGGGGGGATTGTGTTGAAAAAAGACGCCATGTTTTTTACCATGCAGTGCCATTTATTGTAGTGTTTTCTTAGAGAGAAATCAAGATAACGTTTGTACTGAAAGTGATTGAGAGCTTGGTTAATCGCTCTGCATGTGCTTCACTGAAAAGTAACCGCAATTGCTGACCGCGGCGGTAGAATTTCGTTATTTTGTTCTTCCCTTAGGTCTCCCTCCATCTGAGGCAGCGCGCTCGCCCGCGTATTTTCTCTGTTCGCGTGTCTTTGCGCAGCTTGTCGACATAGGCGTGCGCAGAGTTCTCAATTTGGGGGGGCAAAGTCTTACCGCTGCGCCCCCCCCCCCCCCCCCCAGAGCAACTCCCGACCTCTTCTCACTGAAGGCCTTGCGGTGCGAACGCAGTGCAAAGAGGGATGGTTATACAATTTTTATTTCAATGTGATGGAATTGCAACACACACAAAATATTTCTGAGCAGAAATTTTACTTTCATGTGTTACATCGGCAAGGCATGGGGCAAATTTGGCGCCCCCTTCAGATGATTAGGGGGGGCGGCCGCCCCCCCTGCCCCCCCTGTGCGCACGCCTATGCTTGTCGACACGTATTTATCGTCTTAGTTGTTGAATTGACGCTTATAAAACGCCAAAACGGGCATAATCACGGCACAAAAGCCAAAAAACCGGCTGATGACGGCTGGTTTTAGATATGGACCGGCAACCGGCCCGCTGTTTAAAAAACCGGTCGGGCCGGTCCAAATCCAGGAAGGTGGCAACCCTACGGCAGCGACGAGCGAAAATGATTTTACACGACCGCCCCCGTCGGCCTGCGCAAAAAAGGAAGATAGAACCCCTGCATACACGCCCTCGAAGAAAGCTGTACAGCCGATTCAGTTTGTTGTGGACGAAGAGCAACCGAGCTGCAGCCACAAACGATTGCGCTTGCCGTGGTATGAGCCAAAGCATATCTTCACATAGTTATGTTATCGTCCGTCTGACTGTTACTTACTGAAGGGAAAATTCAGAACACAAACGTTGACGTCTAGCGTCTATGCCAGACATAGACGCTGCTGTTTAGGCCCTAAAAACCACCTTCAGGGCGTCTGTCGGTTCTGTCTGATGGCGCGCTCGCGCCGCTGATTACGAACGAGGCGTCTGTTGGCGTTGACTTATCGTGTTGGCGAGCCGGTAAACGCCATCACGGTTAAACTCCCTGTTGGAAGACTATGCTGTTGGGACGATAGAGTGCCGACAGAGCTTCTTATTGGCCCCACAAACGCCATCAAGGTTAAACTCCCTGTTGGAAGACTAGGCTATTGGAACGATAGAGTGCCGACAGAACTTCGTATTGGCCCCACAGGCGTGCTGTGAGCCCAACAAGAAAGTCTTGTTGGAATTTTTGGCCGGGGCATAATAATACGGGAACAAATTCTTAGGTAAATTCGATTTCGTTGAGGACACCGATGCCTCGCGTAAAAGTTTTATTTATAGGACTACAAGAGGCATTTTGTAGCCTTTCCTTCCCGTGCACCCAGACATCGAAACGAACCTTGTGATACACTCGAAGCAGTAGATTAGTGCAGAGTGGAATTTAAACATTCAGCACGTTTTGTTCAATTTACGAACAGCAATTTTAGAGCCTTTCCCCTGGTCTATGTGGAGAGTTCATATTTATTCTCTCAACGGGCGGTGAAATAGTGCAATGTGCGGTTTAAACATTCAGCCTGTTTTTGTGCAATTTTGCATGCTTGCATTCACACACCGTTCTTTTAGGCACCCTAACGATAAGGTGCCGTGGTAACACCCCAATCGAGAAGAAATACTTTTTAGCACCCCTTTAACGGTCGTAGCACCCTATGAAACTGTTGATTACACCCCTGAATTTTGGCACCCTCGAGGTGGGGTGCCCGAGCAATATTTGGGTGCTTGAAAGGTGCAAAAAGGGTGCAAAATGTTCAGTACACCCTCCTTGCACCTTAAAGGGTGTAAAAATGTTAAGATTTACACCCCTTAATATGTGGCACCCTCATGATTGGGTGCCGGAGCAATGTTTTAGTCCTTAAAAGGTGCAAAAAGGGTGCAAAATGTTGAGTGCACCCTTTTAGCACCTTTAAGGGTGTTAAAAAGTTTAGTGTGTGGGGTGAGGTCCCGGCGGGAAGCGTGGCCGCTGTTGCTCTGTTCCTACTGCACGTGTCAATTAGTAGAAACATTGCCGAATACGATGAACTGTTAGTGCACATATGTACAAGGAAATACAGGTGAGCACAGATTGAGTATAAGTGAGTACTATCAGTACGCTGCGATGATTCGGAGAATTTCAGCGCACCGAGAAACGAAAACGGACAAGAAAAGCTGCCGCCAGAAGACCCGCAGAAAACCGGAATTTATGGCCAGAAGCCCCGAGCCCCACGAGAGTACGACGCGCTCCAGACTCTGGTGCTTTATTGCTGAGAACACGAGGAGATGCTAGACGCAACGTCCGTGCTTACGTTCCGTCTCGCTCTCTCCCATGTACTTGCCTTCGCGCAGCGCGTCGCTCTACGACAGTGCACAGTGTAAGACGTTTACTTCCCGTGCTTCTTTGTCCTGATGTACATTTAACCTCAGTATTTGTAATTAGTTAAACATTTAGGAATTTAGGAATTTAGCATACATGGTGCAGTCGACAGGATTGCGACTTGAGGCCACTGGAGGACAAACGGACGAACCACATCACGACTACGAGAGTGCGACACGCAGACGTGGGGCACCGACGGACCCCACGTCGACGTTGGTTGAGCCACTGCTGGCTTCAACGAAACGCTAAGTCTTATATTCAATCAAGAAACATCAGTCCGTGGGCGCACTACGATTACGAGGGCATTATTGCTCTGGCCGTAAGGACGGTATCGTCTCACGTCTTCTAGTGGACAGCGAGCAACGTACTCAGCTCTCCAACGAACGAATGTACCAACGATACTTTAGGCTGCTTATGACGACAAACGGCAGAGGAACTTGCAAGCAGCGCTGTTTGTGAGGAGGATGCTACGTGCAGAACGAGAAAGTTTTAAGACAACTGGCGAGAGTCACCCAGACGTTTCCCTCAGTACCTGAACTGCACGAGTCTGGACACAGGCTGCGTGCACGACGGCACGCACACGAACGAGGCGACATGCAGAACTGATTGCCTGCACACCGGACCTAAGACCTCTCCGAGGTAACCTCCACGATTACAAAAACACAAGCAAAGATCAGTGCATTTCTGGTGATATCACGAACACGCGCTCCTCTGAAACCGGGTCAATCGACGAACTACATCGTCCGAGTGCAGGTCCTTCCAGCAACGAGCAATGAGGCGCACGTAGGCAGCGCGAATGAGGCAGAAAGCCCCACGTGCCTGGCACCCCCTTTTCCGGTCCAGACGTGCACGAAAGAAACGCTGAGAGCGCGGAACGCAACGTAGCCACTACGTACATTTTCCGCACATGCTCTACCGGCCCCGGTCCGCGCAACCAACGACATCGCATTCGGATTGGTGGATAGGCCACGACGAGCGAGACGCACGGCGCACGGAACGTACCATATCTGGCAAATGACAGCACACCCTTGTTAGGAGAGTTTCCCAGGAGAAACGAGACTCGCAGCGCACGAAGCGCACCAGAGGTGACGAACGACATCCAACCTTGACCGGTGGACCTGACCACGGCGAACGAAATGCAAACCGCATGGAACGCGACCAAGCCAGCACACACGAAGGAAACCACTATTTGCGACATCGTCCGCTCCCGGTGCTGCTATCTGGACTTGGCCACCGAATGTCACAACCGCATAAATCAACCTTGCCACAAGCTACAAATAACCCAGCACACGCCGTTCCACCCTACTGGAATGTACGAGCTCTCCGGCACCCGCTGCTCCAACCCGAGTCCAGCGAACGAACGACATTACACTCGTGCAGGTAGGTCCGTCAACGAGCAATAACACAGCCAGCGCTTGCGGCACGTCCGAGTCGGAACGTACAAGATCACCGGCGCCCGCTGTTCCGATCAAGACTCTCACAACAAACCCCATTTCGTACAAGAGGACGCAACCACGAGCAATCGGACTCGGGACGAACGGAACGCTTTCGAGCCTGCTTGTACGGGAGGGATAGTGATTTTAGCATTCTCGAAACAACAGGCAAAAGACGATGGCTTGAGCGACGGCACGGACACGGGAACAACGGCCACGAATGAGCCCGATCCAGACGAAGGTGTCGAAAGCCCTACCAATGAAGTGACGCTTACGACGCCAAGGAATGTGGGCCGAACGGACGAGGCGAACTAAGCCCGCTTCCCACTACAACGGTTTCACTTCCGAAGCAACCACAGCGAAAGTGAGCACGGTGCCGCAGCGATTTTGAGCGATCCGCCACGCCACCCTACGACAACGCCACGCCACCGCACGCTAAACGAAAAGCCAACCGGCTCCCGCATCATACGCAACGCACACCTCAATCGAAGCAACGTCCTGAACGCACCGAACTGTGCCATCCCTGCACACCACAGTTCGCCAGCGTACAAAACGGACGTCTACGCTCCCACATGTACCAAGCACGCAATGATATACAGGAACACGACCGCCGACGGAAGCGATGCGGCTTACGCAACGCCGTAAACGCTGGCAAGTTCAGGTCCGACGAAGTGAATGCCACGGCACATGCAAAAAAAAAGCCGATTTCACTGAACCTCACCGACACAAACGCCCTGTAAATAAGTTTCTAGTATCCGGAACAACAAAAAACAAACACCAGCTTCGAGCAACTGCTAATAAGCTAACCATGATCTGGATGCAAACGGACGTCAACCTACACTTATTGTGCCTGAGGGTATTGAGTATTCAGTTGAGTACTCATGAGTACTCCCGAGTACAGATTGATACTCATGAGTACAGAAGAATCGTAGTACTCATGAGTACACATTGAGTACTCATGAGTTACAGACTTATTATTAATGAGTACAGATTTAGTAGTCATGAGTACAGATTGAGTACGAATACTCGTGAGGACAAATGAGTTTGAGTACAAGTGAGTTCCGATGAGTGAGTATTAGTGATTTTGAGAACATAAAAGCTTTTTGAGTCTTAGTTTGATTGAGTACAGCGTGAATAAAAAATTGTGATCGAGTTTGAGTGGGTTCTTCCTGGTTTCCCGACCTACGGTCGTTGCTGGTGTTGACGGCGTGAGCTGGTCAGCTGGTCCTCCCACTGCTTCAGGGTTTGGTTTGGTAGGGGGGGTTAAAGATGGTGATTGCCGGCACTCCCAGACCACATGGTAGAGAGCCTTGGGTGTGGGGCAGTGTTGACAAGTCAGTGTGTATGAGGTTGGATAGATGGCAAGGAGTAGTGTTCTGTGTGGGTAGGTGCTAGTTTCTAGTTGTCTGAGGGTAATGGCGTCCTCTCTTGTCATGTTGGGGTGTTGCGGGGGCTAAATGTGACGCTTCAGTCAGTAATGGGCGACGACATCCGTGTATCTTCTTGGAATGTCATCGCTGGAGGTCATCGATCGGTCTGCCAATGAGGGGAAAGCCAGGAAGGTATTCTGGCGTGTAGCGGCGTGGGCCGCTTCATTCCCCTCGAGGCATGCGTGGCCTGGGGTCTAGAGCATGTGGGGTTCGGGGGGCCTTGTAGAGTTGTCAGGATAAGGATGGCTCGGCCAGAAACACGGCCTGGTTGGTAAGTGCGGCAGGCGGTTTTGAAGTCTGTGATGACAGTGAGGTAGTCTGAGCCCGTGGTAGCAGCGAGGGCGATGGCGATTTCATCTGCAGACTTTGTGTCCGGGGTTGGTATTGTGACCGACGTGAGTTCTGTACCGTGGTTGTTTGCAACGCTGATGGCATGCGCAGACTTTCGAGGGTACCTGGCAGCATATGTGAAGCGAACCGCTGGTTTGTTGTCTCCGTAGGATTTTCTGAGGGTGATGACCCTGGCTTGTCTTCGCTATGCATTGAATACGGTGTGCATATTTCTGGGGATGGGAGCAATAGGTGATAAGTTGGCGAAGAATCAGGGGGATGTGCTGTTTACTGTATGGTGTATCCTGTTCATCGCAGTCAAGGCGACGTAGCGTATGACGACCCGTCTTGGTGAGTTTGAGTCTTTCCAATGTGCCGGTTTTGTGAGCTTCATCGAGTTGTTGGGCAGACCAAGTTTCATTAGCTTGTGGGTAGAAGTTGTCAGAGGTAGACCAGGTGCAAGCTGGTAGGCCTTCCCGATAAGGATATTCACTTTGTCGCGCTCGCTATTCTTGAGGCTGAGGTATGCAGTGCCGTAAGTAATCCTACTGATGATTAGGGCTTGGGTCAAGCGTATTGTGTCGTGCTATTTGAGACCATGGCCTCTGTTGTTTACGCGGCTAATAAGATGGGTGACTTGAAGGGCTTTTTCTTGAACTTTTTGGACGGTTGCAAGGCCTGATCCGTCTCTCTGTAAGGTCAGACCGTGAATCCGTAGGGTATTAACCAGTGGTATGGGGTTACCATTGACTGAGAGTTCAAGGTCGGGTATGGCGGCGGGTGGGCAACCTCTGCTGCATTTCTTGAGCAGTAAAAGTTCGGATTAGGTATTCTTCTGTGATGTTTATTACGGTTTGGAGTGCGTGTTGTACTCCTACTGAGCCTCTACGCCTCCAGATAGTGATGTCGTCTGCCTACAGCGCATGGTTGATTCTCGGTATTTTGTTCAACAGTGGCGGTAGCCCTCGCATTGCCAAGTTAAAAAGCAGTGGAGAAATGACAGAACCGTAGGGGGTGCCTTTTCGAGGTGTTTTTAGAGTTGCCGTACGGAGCTGTCCCACGCCATTCGTGGCCTTGCGTTGGGTGAGAAAGTCGTGCACGTAACGGTAGAATTTCTTTCCGCAGTGGGTGGATTTCAGGCCTTAGAGTATAGCTTGATGGGTTACATTATCAAACGCGATTTTGACGTCAAGTGCGAGAATGTAGACTGTAGATATTGAGCATAAACAAGCTTGGTTGAATCTTGCTTCGTGCTGGTATTTCGACGAGGGTGTGTTCGACAGGGTTATCAAGACGTGCTGTTGGAAGGTGTGCTGCTTCTTCGAATGAATGTTCGTACGGAAACGACCTGCAGCTATGTGCGTATCGTATCCACTTAATTTAACGTGATGTGTTTCAGTTTCCTGTAGGGCAATGACATCCGGATTGTGTTGCTGACTGAAGTGGAGGAGGGACTGTCGCTTTTGATTGAATGATCTACAGTTCCATTACCACACGGTGAGAGTAGGGGAGGTATCTGAGCGGGAGAAGTCGTTAGTCATTGTCGGGGAGTTCGCCGGTTTCTAGCATAAGGGCTTCGCGCAAGGAGTAGGCTTTGGGCTTTTTGTGCGATTGTTGGTACTCTTCCTCCAGACTTATAACGCGCTGGTTGAGGTTCAAGCAAATCTTGTCAACTTTGTCGTAAACAGCTTCTTCGAGACGAGTCATGCGACCAGAAGCAGAAAACAGACGCTTCCATACAACTATATACAGTAGACTCTTGACAAACGGAACTTCAAGGGACTGGAAAAATTCGTTCCATTTAAGGGGAGTTCCATTTACTGGGAGAGATTTGCAAAAGTGGAAATGTATCTGCGTACATACTCACTACGATTTCACATGTCTGACCACTGGAAGAAAATATAGGTGATAATTTCTCAGAAGGCAAGAAAACTGCAAGAGCTATAGGTACAGCATCCTCAAAGTTAATTTGGAACCAAATATTAACTGTGCACAAAAAAGGCATCAATTATTTTGAGTCCTTGCAACTCCATCTTCAGGTTCGTTTTTTTTCCAAAAATTAACCTTTGGACAAACGTTTCAGATTATCTTTTTCTGAAAAACATTTTCTAGATGCGGCCCAGGTGACTGTGCTATTTGAACTTCAAGGGAGCTATCTCTTGAGATTCATCTTCCGGCTCGTACTCATCGTCCTCCTCTATATCGTATCCCTTTGCAACAATGCTCTCCAGTCTGTTCTCAAGACAAGTCGCAACATCCCTGCCATGTGCACATTGTCATCACAGCGCAGTGGGATTTTTCTTAGAGTGCGCGGCTCTACTGCCCCTTGCCTCTTCATGGCATATTCACTGTCACATTCTGAAAAATCCTGCAAGGCGGATTTCAGGTCGCTTTAAAACGAATTCGGCATGCCTGAATCAGTTTCCTATAGTTCTCGAAGCCAGCTGCCTCCAGGAATCGAAAGTAAGGTAAATGGCGCAAAGAACGTCCATTCGGTACTTCTCATTCTAGCTGATGCACACCTGCATCCTCTGCAGGAGACCTTTGCAGAAGCCGGATTTGAGGGCTTGGATAACTCCCTAATCCATTGGCTGCCACAGTCCTACGTAACAAGACTGACTACTAAATTACAAAGGGGAATTTCCATCAGTTTAGAAAAAGGCTTTCACCTACGGAACTATGTGCACGGTGTCAAGTCTGTGAAAATATCGAACATTATTTTCTTGCCTGTATGGTTACGAAGAAACTTGTCAAAAATCTGGACGACTCTTCATTTTATTTTACCATATTTTACAATGAACACTGGGAATCCGGCACCCTTCCTGAACAGGGGAAACACGCCTACATAGTACTCATCCTGAAGCCGAATAATTGTCCAATCCTAGACAACGTAAGGCCAATATCGCTCACGTCGTGCCTCGGGAAATTCATGGAGCACAGAATACTGAACCGCTAAAGCCATACTAGAAAGATCGGGAGCTGTTTCCTGAGACTAGGCTTGGTTTTCGACGGAAAATATCAACACAAGACATTCTGCAACAACTAAAGGTGGGCACTATCCAGCAGGCCTCTCAACACGGCGTCAAGGCAACCTTGGCATTCGATCTGAAAGGAGCCTTTGACAATGCAGCCCATAATCATCATCATCATCATCAGCCTATCTACGCCCACTGCAGGGCAAAGGCCTCTTCCATTATTCTCCAATTACCCCGGTACTGTGCTAACTGCGACCAATTTATCCTCGCAAACGTCTTGACCATACCTGCCCATCTAACTTTCTGCCGCCTCCTGCAACGCTTACCTTCTCTAGCGATTCACTCTGTTACCCCCAATGACCAATGGTTATCTTGCTCTCGCATTACATGCCCTGCCCACGTCCATTTCTTCTTCTTAATTTCCACTAGTATGTCCTTAACACGCGTTTGTTCCATGACCCACTCCGCTCTCTTCTTGTCCCTTAATGTTACACCTATCATCTTCAGTTCCAATGCGCGACCCAAATATATTCAGTCCATATTAGGCAGCCACCCACATTTAAGGCACACGGATGCAGCCAAGTATCCGCATATCCCAGCGATGGCAATTTCCCTCATCGACCCAGACCTGCAGGATATAGCTTCGGCCTCCGTCGTAACTAGCAGCCCAATGCATGCAGAAAAGGCCGCTATAGCGATCGCCGTCGTATCCAGTGCGTCGGATCAAAAACACGTACTCGTCATCACCATCCCAGGCCGCCTGCCGGAGCTAATCAAGAGGCCGAGTCTCTTCTATAGCGCACCGCATTGGGTCCAGCAAGGCGCCAGAACACCTCCCAAATGTTACAATAGTATAAACTTCCGGACACGACTGCCTTCGCGGCAATCACCGAACAAACGCTGTCGTCCGAGCCCATGGCTCCCGGGCGCCACCCGGAGCCCATAATGCGGCAATTCATCGCAATTCAACAGCAGCAGCGACGCACCCGACAAGCACTTCCTCATCAGCACATATCCTTAAAGAGAGAAGAGACGACGTTTCGGCGTCAACTACAAACAAACGCCTTCCTGCACCTAGGAAGGCGCCACTCCATATACCCTACAATTCACCCTTCAAACTAATGCCCTTCTTGCACAACACTGTAAACGCAAACTAGCCGGAAATGGAGATTTAATCAAGTAATGTGCCCTGAAAAGTACCTATAGCAAAAAATGTACTCCCTAGGCATGATCAAAAAAAGTAGATGAACCTCCATGGTAGTACCGTTGCCCATCCATGTAGCAAAAGAGAGGATTTAGAACGACTTAACACCATTTGTGAGATGGCGTTCGGCTCCTTGTAAACTACCACGTCCACAATAAACTCCCCATCAGAGGTAATCATCTCAAGCGGGCGGTCGCCATGTTAGTCTTGTGTTGTTTCCGTGTATCAGCACTTCAACCGTGGCCTAATGCTAATTAGAACGAGTAAGCAGGACGCGATGGTCGCATGCAGCTACAAAACCGATACCGTACGTATACCCGTATAGATGCTTCAACCAGCGCGATCACAGGCAGACAGCGCGGCCGTGTTGTTTCAATCTGCTTATTTTGGCTATAGGTGTTGTCAAACTCTGCTGCTAACGAAGAGACAGTTCTCGCCGTTGCAAACAATTGCAATGTTCATCTGCTTCGCTTGCTTGCGCATACATAGACGATTTAAATTCTCGTGCCAGCGCGCCAACGCACCCTACTGCAGCGACTCAACTTGCCCTGGCGGCACGACTGGCTGCCCGGATGTAAACAACCTCTGCGTTATCAACGCAGCGCGGCCGGTGGCTCGGTGTGGCCGGAGCTTCAAGCCTCGCCTTGGGTCGTCGTTTTTTCTTATATGTGAAGGACTAGTAGTGCCATTACTGTCTTTCCTGCGAAGCACAGGACTTGATCAGACTTTTTAAACAGAACTCTCTTAATGAGCGCGTCATCTTCATCACAGTCATTATGATCATCTCTTCATCGATTTCATTTTTTATACATCTGGTGTAGCAAGCTAGGCGCCTTGGCCAGGCTAACCTCACCAGTATCATTAAAGACTATTCTCTCTCTCTCTCTTGGTGGAAAGATTTTAATGCGCCCCTGTCACACGAGGAACGGTCGCCAACAGCATTTGGATACGGCGACAGCTGTGGACAGCTCGCTGGTAAGTGGTCTGTCATAAGTCGATGCGTTTGTCAAACGCTTGGATAGGGTTAACAGCAAAGTACCCGGGTACCCGTGCCGCTAACAGCACGTACACGCACGGGCAAAGAAAAAAGCGCACACTCGTATTATTTTACTTGTTTGTGGGTTTTGGGGTATGCATTCGCATTCTTTTGTAGGCCGGTTTGTAACAGGGCATTCGAGATAAAATCTTTTGTCGCGCGCGGCGTCGTTTCAAAGCAACGTGACGGTTACTTCGTGCTGGCGAAAATTAGCGCAGTCAGACGCAAGCGGGAAGGAAGGTAGAGAGATCGGGTAAGGGGGCGCTAATATATAAAAGAAAGCCTAATGCAAGACGAGAAATGGAACGCAATCCTACTGCGTTTCTCCGAACTTAAGGACAGAGCCGCACTCGGGTACGTTGTCACAAACTCCAGCGTACGACGTCTAAAAGTACCGTATATTTTTTTCATTTTTCAACGTGACCTGAGCCACTTATCTTCTCATTGCCGCGCATGCAGACCTGATTGTGTCCCTGTGTTTGAGCGCACAGCCATCCTTTTCCGACATAAGAACCAGCAAACGCGAGAAATTGTAGAAGCCAGCCACCTCAGAAAAGCTGGTTCCGAATGTATCAGTCATTCCTCTATCGCCCTGCTTAATCGAGAAGTCGCATATTTAGACGCACATTGAGCGCTATTTTGGTGCCTCTTCTGGGCATGCGTGTTGGGGGTGGGAGGGGGTCTTAATCCATGTATGATGCGGTTATCTTTGCTGATTTATCGCCTTTCGTGCGCCTCAAAGTTCGTTTTGTGGTTTTGTTGTTACGGTTTTTTAGTATTTTCGGCTGACTGCGCCGAGAACTGTGACGCATTGGGGGCGTGGCAATTGGGCGCTTGGGCATTTAAAGCTTTGAATTGTGCAATAATAAACTATTTGCGAGTCTGCGCTTGTGCCGTCTTCATGTGTTCTTGTCTTCGTTAATTTGCGCGCAGTTTGTTTTTCGAGATGCATCATTACCAACTCGCCCAACTCTCAACCCTTTTACAGATTCTAAACTCCGTAAAAATGAGTTGCCTGTCCTTTTAGGTACGACAATATCTCGCGCAGCGCATCATTCTGCCAGGGGGCCATATCCTAATGTCAATGCACACACTATGAAAGCAGCTTGCAGCGTCACATTGTCTGCTGATAAGCATTTTAGCTTCGCCCCTCTCATCATCATTCACTTCGTGGAGATGGCGGGATTTTCTTTCATAGCTTGTTGTAACTACAGTAATTACTAGCAGAATCAGTCCTACAAATCACAGAAACGGTTCGTTTCACGTTGAAAATACTCACAGTAACACACTTTGCCCCACACGGAGGAACAATCGGTTGCAGTGATGAGGTATAAGGGTAACTTGTTGTTAAAGGGCATTGAAGGCAACCAGCAAGGTGGTTTCAAACGGAAGTCGGACCTCCGCATAGCCATTTCAGCATTGATTTAGTGCCAAGATGCCTTAAGTGCTGAGACATCGCTGTACAAATGCTCATCAAACGTGACGCAAACACGACTGCAGTCGCTGTTTGCATCAGGATAAACCGGAAGCAAGTGAATCAGCGGTGATTAATAGCAGTATACAAGCAACTGAATACAACATTACCACATACCAAGCAGTTTGGTCGGTTTCGGTCAAATCGCTCATGCTTCCCCAAACTACCCTGTCATTTGCCGTTCGACATCACTAAGCAAAATGTTTCTCCATTGGACCCGTGATCAGTATTTACGCTTCACTGAAGAAAAACATTGGCCTTTTGAGGCCCCGCAATTGTTGGCGTCGAACGATTTCCTCGTGCGTAGCTCGCATGCTCCCTTAGAAAGCGGTACTGCCACCCCGTGTATGGACGAGTAGCACCATCCAGCGTCAGCCAAGAAAGAAGTTGCGCGTGTCAGGCCATTTAAGCCCTTCCGGTGAAACCGTGTTTTTGCTAGTTTCAACCTTATTTTAAAAAAAGCTAGGTATAAGAGGGGTATAATAGTGTTCTCCGTGAGCTAATCTATCAACCTAGAGAGACTTGCATTTTAACATTTTAACTTCACTGTCATTTAAAGTTGTGCTCGAGTATATTGTGCGGAAGTAATATCTTTTTTATAGCTGCAAAAGCCACAATGGTTTATGTACTGGCACTTGGTTTTATGAAGCCTTTGCATTCCGAATTTAAGTACTGAAATTCGCAGGGAACCTGGCCTAACAATTTTATTACTGTACCGAATTATTACGTTCATTTAACCATAGTGTCTGTTTTGGATTTTACATGTGGGGCATTTTTTTGTGCTTTTTTCAGGCAGATGTTCCTTTGGCTCCCTGCCTGTATTCCGTGAACGGGAACGTTAGCCCCCGCATCGATGGCCAGAGTGTCTTGACTGCATCATCTTTACTGGGAGGACTGTGTAGTCTCTTTGCATCGTTCTGGGTTTTCAACATTCAATATCCCAAGAAGGCACACAGAGTTCTAACGTTTGTGGAACATGCCTTTTTGGACCTTGCCAGCACCAAACCACGTGTGAAAGAATTAGAACTAATTACTTTTATCGCATCAATATTCCTCACTAATATTTTATTTGTTTTCAATCCGGTAATCATTGGATAGTAGTCTAAAAGAATTGCGTATTATGTTTCTGACTTTTTCTATTTTTTTTTACTGAACAGGGGATATTTGATGGGCCCTTCTGTATGCTGATAATACAGCTATCTTTTAGTGAAGCAATAACATTAACGAACTAATTTAACTTTACACAATTATCTAAATAATGTTAGCAACAGGTTCTAAATGAATCAACTAAAAATTTTCCGAAAAGCACGAATTACATGGCTTTTTCTTCTCACTGTAAAGAAGCTGTCGCGATACCACCCATTCTGTTCTATATCCTTGCAATTAACCCCTCAGACTCGGTCACTTTTCTTGCCGCATTTGTGTCTTTATCAAAACGCACTGGTATTTTCCGCAGCATATTTCTCGTTCTGTATATTACTCATTTATCCATAGCCATCTCATTGCTGTCTGTCTCCTACATTCTCTTGTGCCTTTACCATCTACAAAATGCTCGTTACCTTTCAATATCAAATCGTTACACAGCTCTCGCTCATTTCACCACCAATTGAAATATTTTTTGTTGTTGTAAACCACTGAAACCATTTTTTTCACTTTGTGTACTGTGTACTGATGCGTACTGATAAATACTCACGCGTTCTCAATCCTCTAGTATTATATTGTCACGAAGCCAAGGACGACGCAGTTGTCTTGCAGGAGAAACAAGTTTATTGGAGCGAACTTGTGCTCCCCTAACAACTCAAAAGAATACAGAGGCGGCGAAGCAGCGGTCAACAAAGTGACTTGCGTCAGCGAGCGTCGCAGAATCGAATGCCCCGGCGTCCGCACTGCAGGCTTTTTATCTTTTGGCGCGCGTGGTTCTCGAAACGTCGATTCGCATCGAGAACATAGTAGACCCAAGAAGATTATTCTGGGCTGTTCACGTTAGATCGGAATGCTCTCCCTATCACAACAGATAACACATGCGGCACAGAAAGAAAGAATTGAACACGCGCTTTCCTTGGCGCAGAGATAACACAGACCGGCACAGCCGGGCGGTAAAAGCAAAACACAAATAAACAAACCCAATGTATGGTTCGCGGCATTACCCCCCCTCTAAGAGTGCATCGACCCGATGCTAACATAAGCGACAGTCCGAACAAATGAAAATAAAAGTTCGTCATCGTTCGTAGAAAGGTTTTAAGCGAACCACGTGGACGACTTCAGGCCGCGTGCGTCGTCGTGATGTGCTGGAGTCACCATCGGGGATCACTTCGTAGGTAAGTTGGCCAACACGTCGTAGAATCTGGTAGGGTCCGAAATACCGTCGCAGGAGCTTCTCACTGAGTCCGCGTCGTCGGATGGGAGTCCAAACCCACACACGATCCCCTGGTTGGTACTCGGCGTCTCGGCGTCGGAGGTTGTAGCGGCCCGCATCCACCAGCTGCTGGCCCGTTATACGAACTCGAGCGAGCTGGCGGGCCTCCTCTGCACGTTGAAGATATCCGTGGACGTCGGCGTTGAGGTCGTCGTCTTCTACGTGCGGAAGCATGGCGTCGAGCATCGTAGTCGGCCTTCTACCGTAGACAAGCTCGAACGGCGTCAGCTGCGTCGTCTCCTGGATAGCCGTGTTGTACGCAAACGTGACATACGGGAGAACTTCGTCCCAAGTCTTATGTTCAACGTCAACGTACATTGACAGCATATCTGCGATTGTCTTGTTCAGACGTTCTGTTAGTCCGTTCGTTTGGGGGTGGTACGCGGTCGTTCTTCGGTGATCCGTGTTGCTGTAGCGTAATACTCCTTGCATCAGCTCTGCAGTAAATGCCGTTCCGCGGTCTGTGATTAGGACTTCCGGGGCTCCATGTCGTAGCACAACTTGGCTTATAAAGAACTTCGCCACTTCTTGTGCAGTCCCCCTCGGAAGAGCGGCGGTCTCTGCGTAGCGCGTCATGTAGTCTGTCGCTACGACAATCCACTTGTTCTGTGATCGTGACGTAGGGAACGGGCCTAAAAGGTCCATTCCAATCTGTTGAAATGGTCTCGATGGGACGGCGATCGGTTGCAGAAGTCCGGCGGGTCTTGTCGGCGGCGTTTTTCGTCGCTGGCAGTCACGGCAGCTCCGGACGTAGTGGGTGACGTCAGAGGTAAGGCCGGGCCAGTAGTACCTCGCCTTGATTTTTCCAATAGTGCGGGCTGTGCCCAGATGTCCGGAAGACGGGTCGTCGTGGCACGCTTCCAAAATTTCGTCACGAAGGTCCGCGGGGATGACGAGGAGGTAATTCGCTCTTGTTCCGGGGCAGAAATTCTTCTTCACAAGGACGGAGTTTCTCAGGCTGAATGCTGGTAAGCTGCGTTTGAAGGTCCTAGGAACGGCAACGTTGCATCCCTCGAGGTACTCGATTATGACGCGTAAGTCGGGGTCGGCACGCTGCTGGGCGGCTAGGTCGCTCTCCATCACGATCCCGAAGAACGCGCTGTCTTCATCAGAGTCTTGTGGTGGGTCGACGGGGGCGCGGGACAGGCAGTCGGCGTCGGAGTGTTTCCTGCCGGATTTATAAACGACGGTAACGTCGAACTCCTGCAGGCGCAAGCTCCACCGCCCAAGACGGCCAGAGGGGTCCTTCAAATTGGCGAGCCAACACAGCGCATGGTGGTCTGTTACAACCTTGAATGGCCTTCCATACACGTATGGGCGAAATTTTGAAATCGCCCATATAATAGCCAGGCACTCTTTCTCAGAGGCAGAATAGTTTTTCTCCTCCTTCGACAGACCACGGCTGGCATAGGCGATTACCCTTTCGCAGCCGCTTTGCTTTTGGACAAGGACGGCACCCAAGCCGATATCACTGGCGTCCGTGTGCATTTCCGTTTCGGCATTTTCGTCGAAATGAGCGAGCACGGGCGGGCTTTGCAGGCGTATTTGCAGCTCGCAGAATGCTTTTTCTTGGTCGTTTTCCCAGCTGAAAGGGGTGCTATCTTTCGTCAAGCGCGTGAGTGGCTCTGCAATGCGTGCGAAGTTTGCCACGAAGCGCCGGTAGTATGCGCACAGCCCGAGAAATCTTCGCACGCCCTTCTTGTCTTTCGGCCTTGGGAAGTTCGCAATCGCTGAAGTTTTTGCCGGGTCAGGTAGGACTCCCGCGGTGTTGACGACGTGGCCCAAGAACTTGAGTTCCCCGTATGCGAAACGGCACTTTTCAGGCTTTAGCGTCAACCCCGACGTACGAATGGCCTCGAGTACAGACTCCAACCTTGCAAGGTGTTCGTCGAAAGTCCGGGCGAATACCACTACGTCGTCGAGGTATACGAGGCAGGTGTGCCACTTAAGGCCAGCTAGCACAGTGTCCATGACTCTTTGAAACGTCGCTGGTGCTGTGCACAGCCCAAACGGCATCACCTTGAACTCGTATAGGCCGTCTGGGGTTATAAATGCAGTCTTCTCTCGGTCTCTCTCGTCCACTTCGATTTGCCAGTAGCCGGTCTTCAGGTCCATCGATGAGAAGTACTTCGCGTGGCAGAGGTGGTCGAGGGCGTCGTCGATTCGGGGAAGGGGGTACACGTCCTTTTTCGTGATTTTGTTCAGTCGCCGGTAGTCAACGCAAAACCTTAATGTGCCGTCTTTTTTCTTTACGAGTACGACGGGCGCAGCCCAGGGGCTTTTCGATGGCTGTATAATGTCATCGCTCAGCATGTCGTCGACTTGAGTCCGGATGGCTTCCCGTTCGTGTGAAGAGACGCGGTACGGTGACTGTCTGGTAGGTCGGGCTCCATCTTCGGTTATTATTCGGTGCTTCGCTAGAGGGGTCTGACGTAGTTTTGCGCTCGACGAAAAACATTCGCTGTAGCGACGCAGCAAAGCCAATAATTTTTTCCGTTGTTCTTGCGGAAGCGCCGGATTCACGTCGAATGGCTGCGGGAGCTTGAAGGTTTCTACGGGTGTGCGTTCAAAGTCGGCGACTGCGATCACACCACTTGCTTCTTGCGTTTCTTCGAGGAACGCAATTGCAGCTCCCTTGTTTAAATGCTGGTACTCTTCGGTGAAATTAGTGACCAAAACGTGAGATTGGCGTTGCTTAAAGTGCGCAATGCCTCTTGCGACGGAGACGCCGCGGTCGAGAAGCAACCTTCGATCACTCTCTACGATAGCGTCGATGTCAGAAGCAGCATCCTCACAGTAGACGGCGATCATCAAGCTTGCGCGGGGTGGCAGGGTGATGTGATCGTCGGCGATCCTGACAGCAGCACGGTGATCGGGGTTCGGTTGCGGCGTCGTGGAGTGATCGGAGGAAAATGTTATCGACTTGGTCTGCAGATCAATTATTGCGCCGTTGTCTGTCAAAAAGTCAATTCCGAGAATCACGTCGCGGGAGCAGTTAGGCAGAACGACGAACGCCGCAGGGTACGTTGTGCCGTCTATGGTGACACGCGATGTGCACATTCCACTTGGCGTCACGAGGTGGCCTCCTGCTGTGCGTATGTGCGGACCGTCCCATCTGGTCATAACTTTCTTCAGTTTAGACGCAAATGGTCCGCTCATTACCGAATAGTCGGCTCCCGTGTCTACGAGGGCGACTACGTCAAAGCCGTCGATGGACACCTTGACGTCGGATGCCGCCTTCCTCGAGTTCCGGGTGCGTCGGGGCGTCGCATCTCGGCTTGTGCGTGTTGACGATCGGGCACTGTGCGTCGTCATCGTCTTCTCAGCGGACGTCTCGTCGTGTACGGGAGTCTCGTCAGGTCTGGGTCGGGTCGTCGGGATGAGGGCATGTTGTGAGTCACTGTCTTCCGCGAGTCGTTGCGTCGTTGGAGGGTTTTCATTTTTCCGCGATCGTGCAACTTTACCTCCAGAAGTTGCTGCTTTTAGTTTCCCCCGCGTGGGCTGGGGGACCTTCCACGTGAGAACTCAGCATTGCTACGGCGGTTCGGCGACTGGTATGGGTAGGGTGACGGCGAACGGTTGAAACGGGCTGGTCGACGGCTGGTGTTGGACAGGTACTCTTCGATCTCCGATGGGCGCTGGCCAGTTCGGGGGCGGGGTGCGTCGACGGAGAACCCTCGCAAACCGAGCCTCCTGTAGGGGCAGCGACGGTAGACGTGGTCGGCCTCTCCGCAGTGGTAGCACAGCGGACGATTGTCGGACGTTCGCCACACGTCGGTCTTCCTTGGGGCAGGGGGTTGCGCCGCAGGTGGTCGGGCCGGCGAGAGGGGACGACGGTACGGAGCCTCGTGACGATAGGGTGCAGGTGGGCGAGGGCGATGTACAGCAGCCGCGTAGGTCATGGCTTGCGGCTCGCGAGGTGCTACTGGCGTCGTTGAAGTTCCCAGCGCTTGCTGCACTTCTTCTCTAATGACGTCGGTAAGAGAAGCGACTTGTGGTTGCGGCGTCGTCGGGAGCAGTTTCCGCAGCTCCTCCCTCACTATTTCGCGGATAGCCTCGCGTAGGCTATCAGCCGGAACCCGCATGTTGTCGATGTAGTTCGCACTGGCCGCGCCAACTAAGTTCCGGTCATACTGCTTAGCACGCATTTCGAGAGCCTTCTCAATCGTGCTGGCTTCGGTCACGAATTCAGCGATGGTTTTGGGCGGGTTGCGGACAAGTCCAGCAAACAGCTCCTCCTTCACACCGCGCATCAAGAAGCGTAACTTCTTTTCTTCCGTCATTTCGGGGTCCGCGCGGCGAAATAATTGCTTCATCTCCTCAACGAAGATCATGACCCCTTCGTTGGGGTGTTGTGTCCGAGTTTCAAGCAAAAGCGCAGCTCGCTCTTTTCTCACAACGGTAGTGAATGTCTTCAGGAACTCCCTTTTGAAGTGAGTCCAGTCGGTCAAAGAACTCTCATGGTTCTCGAACCAAGTTCGAGCAGCATCTTCTAAGTAAAAGAAGACATGCCGGAAAGTTTCTTCGTCGTCCCACCTGTTGAAGATGCGGACGCGCTCCAGCTTCTCCAACCATTCTTCGGGGTCTTCAGCGGGGGCTCCCCGGAACGATGGCGGTTCCCGGGGCTGCTGCAGGACGATTGGCGATATTGTTTCTTGCACCATGGTGTTGGTTGCAGCGTTCTTTTTCTTGGGCCCTTCTGGCATCAAACCGAACTCGGGTGGTAAATCTTGCAGGCGGGGGCTGGCTCTTGTTGGACTGGCTTGGCGGCTTCTCGAGGTTGTAGTGGGCATGAAGGGTGCGTACCCAGCACCTCCACCAGATGTCACGAAGCCAAGGACGACGCAGTTGTCTTGCAGGAGAAACAAGTTTATTGGAGCGAACTTGTGCTCCCCTAACAACTCAAAAGAATACAGAGGCGGCGAAGCAGCGGTCAACAAAGTGACTTGCGTCAGCGAGCGTCGCAGAATCGAATGCCCCGGCGTCCGCACTGCAGGCTTTTTATCTTTTGGCGCGCGTGGTTCTCGAAACGTCGATTCGCATCGAGAACATAGTAGACCCAAGAAGATTATTCTGGGCTGTTCACGTTAGATCGGAATGCTCTCCCTATCACAACAGATAACACATGCGGCACAGAAAGAAAGAATTGAACACGCGCTTTCCTTGGCGCAGAGATAACACAGACCGGCACAGCCGGGCGGTAAAAGCAAAACACAAATAAACAAACCCAATGTATGGTTCGCGGCAATATAATGATTTCACTTACCATGCCGTTGTGTTTGTGCCTATATGTTTTTAGCATATTTCCAGTTCTTGTAGTAATATTGTTTCTACAGTTTGTTCAACTAGCACACAGCTCGCTCATTTCACCACCAACTGAAAGTTTTTTGTTGTTGTTGTAAACCACTGCAACCATTTTTTTCACTTTGTATACTGAGTACTGATGCGTACTGATAAGTTCTGATAAGTACTGACGCGTTCTCAATCCGCTAGTATTATATAATGATTTCACTTACCATGCGGTTGTGTTTGCGCCTATCTTTGTTTTTCGCATATTTCCAGTTCTTGTAGTAATATTAATTCTACGGTTTGTGCAACTAGCATTGTATTGCTGTCTTCCATTCCTAACTGGCGTGTTATTTAGCAATGTACCATTTGTGCTTTCTTATAGTAGGTCTCCCTAAGTTTTTATTTCGGAACCTCCTTGTGTACACCATGTATCATGTAAACTTGTATGCGAAAGTTCGTTTGAAATAAACCTGAAATTGAGAAAAACCGTGTGAAATCAGTGCTCGCGCAGGGAACATAGATAAACACTAACAGACAGCAAAGGGCAAGGACATCAGTCGACAAAGATCAAAACTCAGGCAAGCAAACACACGCATCCAAAAGAGGCAGCCACTCTGGTGGATCACTCTGCGCAGCATAAACGCTCCGCACCAACGCCACCTATTGTGTGTTAAGTGCGTTGTCTGTTGAATGTTTCTAAAATTTCCATGCATTAAAGAAAAAAAAGATTTGTAGCTTAGTGGGAAGAGCACCGCGTACCTCCCGTTGCGGCCAGACAGTCGTGAGATCGAAACCGGGCGCCACTAACTCTTTCTTTTTTTTATAGTGTAGTATCGCGGAGCTGTGGGTGTAAGGAGGACAGTTGAGCATGCGCAGTGAGCGTGTGGACGGCGCCGCCATCAAAGACGCAGGACCAGGCGAGCCTAAGGAATGCTCCGCATTTAACATTCGCTGCAATTACGATATTATATACTTCAAAAACTAAGCGCTTACGTTACTTTTCGCAGTGGTTAGCTGTTACGTGCCTCAGGGAAAGATTCCTTAGGGCGTTTAGTTCTGCTTACGTGGTTCGAATGTGAAAGCTTGGCGATAGTTACTGACAAGGCCGGTGGACGCGTTCATCGCACACCTTCAGGATGAAACCGATGTTAGTGAACTCACAATCGGGCTTGTAACACGAGTGCTGCAAACTCGTTTATCGTATTCTCACGCTTCCTATGCACATTCCTGTCCTTTTGCCCTCGCGCTTTCTTACTGTCAGACGTCATTCATTCTTCGCTGTTGTGCATGTTCGCAGTGCCCCGTGCTCCTCTCAGCTCCGCATTCGGCTGGACGACGCCGCTCGATGCATGGACGGGCGCTTCAGAGACCTGCCTGGGAGAACGTTTCAGGTTTTGTTTTTATCAAAAGACTTATCCAAAAACACTGCAGGCTCTTTCTGAATAGTGGGCAGTTTCGCTGGATGGGTGTGTGAATGTTATGACGCATGCTAGTTGTATAGTTTGCAATTCTACATGGTGCAAGATCTTTTCCAGGAGTAGGGCGAGAGGGCAAATTTTAGATACATTGACAACGTTACACCGCGTTGCAGGGCGAAATAACTTATAATCTTCAATATTTTGATGAGATTGGTAATTGACTCAAGCTTTTGTTTGAAATTAAAAGACATGCCAGGTTCTTCCGGGAAAATAACCTATTTTCCGCGTCTCAGTACTGTTTACAGCGCAGCCATATACGTCTGGCTTTCCACCTATAGCCTGCTGCGCATATTCAGTCGACAAAAAGTGCACGTGCTTGCTCAATGGCTAATATAAAATTCCCTGTAGCTCTCAATCCAGTATAAATATCCCGGAAAAATTAAAGTGAAATTGGCCACTCAGACGTATGTATGTTTACCACGAGTTTCACTTACTTGTCATACTTAGTTTATAGTGAAGTTGTAAACGTTGCAAAAATAACGTCTGCTGTCATTACATGGCCGTCCGCCAAGGGAGCGTAACTGCCCAAAAACGGTTGTAAACCTTGTTTGAACAATACCTTCAGGAACAAATTATGCTACGATTTGAAGATACAGCAACTAGGATCATTACGCCAGTTTTAAGTACTTGTTATAAATAGGTAGTTCACAGAAAAGTTGTATCCTTTAAATATTTATATTTGCTTACAATACTTGACCGTCTACTGAGGCTGTATGTTTACAGAAAATAACTGCAACTATACGAAAACCAATTATATAAGAATTAGCCGCAAACGCATCTCTGACTTTAATGCGAGTTTCGTGTACTTCTTGTAGCGTAAGCTACACTTGCCGAGGTTGAGCGGTTTCGCGTGTGCCGTGAAAGGCCGTTTTGCGCAAGCGCGAAGAGCATTGGATTGGTTTGGATGGGATCGGTTTAGATTGGCTTGAATTGGATTGGATTTAATTTGGATTGGATTGAATTGGATTAAATTGGATTGTTTTGGGTTGAAATCTAATCCAATTTAGTACGGGTGGGTAGAGAATTGGGTGTGCGCTTTCGCCGGTCTGCGCATTCCCGAGGAGGAACGTAATAGCCTCGTCAGACGCACGGGCGCCTGCGCTTGCCTACCTATGCGCCTCCGTTGCGCAGTAGCCAAGCCTGACGCTGCGCCGGAGCCCCTTGATAGCCGTTTCGCGTGGCTCCTGAAGAGCCGTGCTGCGCATGCTCGAGGAGCAGTGACTGGACTAGACGGGAGTGGATTGAATTGAATTGTATTGGATTGTATTGTATTGGATTGGATTGAATTAGATTAGAAATCGTTTTAGCAGTAGCAAGCATGATAATCAGCTAATCCTCTACAACCAGGAATGCTAAGAATAACCAGCTGAACCTTAGCTCACGCTACGTATATCCTGGCATAGCCGAGCTAAGCCACTGCTATTTTTTCTTTATTGCGTAGTTCACATTAAAGTTGTAAATGCTGTGCGCTGCTAGTTTGTTATGCATAGAAGGGCTTCTAAGGGAAACGCCCGGAAGGCACCTTGTTTGTCAGCTAGAATAAATCTCTAGTCCTTCCAAGTTTACTTCACCTAACTAGAAGGTACGCTCACCGCAAATTACAAAAAAAAAACGTGTTTTTGCAGTCCTGGGACTCCCACCCAGCTTTGCTTGTCATCTTTCCTCGCAGAAGAAAAGTGATTAAATTTTTTATTGTCTTCGTCAACATTTGTGACAATATTGTTAGTGGAATTACATTTTAATTTTTTTTTATTTACGTATGATTTTTCTCTAGAACCCAGTTTAATACAGCTCCGTTACCTCCCTCCTAAATGCCTTTCCTGATTACACACCATGTTTACTCGGTTCCACTGCTGCGGAACCCAACTAATCCTGGGACGAGCGCTATCATCCCGGGCGTAGTTTTTAACGATGTCTCCGTGATCGGAAGATTGTCGTTTTACTTCTTCCGACGCATGTCGTTCCAACTAGGTCGCTTTTCCACTGGAAGATCACGGAGAGCACCCTCTTTATTCTTCCCATTTTTCTTCTCTGAAGGAATGTCGCAGAGTCTCACACCAACCTTTTATGCTTTTGGCGCTGTATTTCGGAGCCGTATATCTTCGGGGCTGTCAAGAACACAGGAACAAACGCCCAGAGAAGTCTAGTGAGCACGCTGGCGCACCTGCAGTTGTTTTTGCATACCGCGTAGAAAACACGTCACGTCTTTTCCGTTTTGTTTCTGTAGAAGAAGAGGAACTCTTATTATGCACACAACCTCTTTTACAAGATCGTAATGCAGAACTACAAAGTGCGAGAACTTTCTTCTGAAGTTTCAAGCTTATAATAACAAACACATAGGCGGCAGAAAGAGAAATAAAGGAAAAAGACTACTGGGAAACAGAGGCCGAATGGGTCACTGAAAAATATCCCGCCCCAAATCAGGAATTTTGTTATCTCATTTATTGGTCTTGTCTTCATTGTGAGGTACCCTGTTTTGTAGCCTCCGTCTTTGGCTCTCTTCAGCCAAATAAAAGGCATTCATTCGTGTGAACAATGAGTTTGCGTATGCTTTCTCAACGTTCTCGGGAGCTATGCTTTCAAGTTTCTGTATCTGTTTGTTTTATGGCGCAAGGGCAACGATGGCCAAAGAGCGCCAATGCAATGGTTGATCATTTTGAATGATGTTTTAATAAAATGGTGCTGTAAATGTGACGATTTTAAAAGAGGTTAGTGTGGGGGAGTGTATACGGCCCCTCATTTAAAACAACAATAAAATTGGGGAAATGGGAGTGGCAGGGTAAGAATGTAAAAAATAAATAGACACTCATAGCGTCCTCCCACTCTGAGGGGCCCCGAGGTTACACGTGGTATGATATGCGGTTTAAAAAGCCAATGTCTCCCAGGTAAGCAAAAAGGCGTTTACTTGGAATTAAGGGTTGATCAGCTAAAAACATCGAGGGATGAAGAGGAATCATGTGAGTGTAGAGTTCCCGGAAGTGCTTTTTCCTTGCCTTGTGGAAGTACCCACACTCAACTAAGACATGGCTGACGGATAGGCGATGTCCGCACCTGTCGCATTGTGGCGGTGGTTTGCCCTGCAGAAGGTGCGAGTGAGTAGCGTATGTATGACCTATTCGTAATCTGCACATGTATACTTCCGTTGTTCTGTTGTGTTTTTCTGTGTAGTAGCTGCCTAATTGGGGTTTTATTGTGTGGAGTTTGTTATCTGTCTGAGTGTCCCAGTGTTGCTGCCAGCGTTGTCGGATTGCCTTTCGAATGAATGGTTTCCAGTCAAGATAGGGAAGCTGCTGAACGTCGACGCTGCAGCGAAGTGCTGCCGCAGCGGCGCTCTGGTCTGCGAGTTCATTACCAGGAATGCCACTGTGTCCAGGCACCCAACACACGACTATGACCTGTTTTAAAGCGTAGGCTGCCATTATCTCTTTAACTAACCTGTTCAGCACAATGTTCCTACTTGGTTTTCCATAATGCAGTGCTGTCACAACACTCAATGAGTCTGTGTATATAATGGATTGTTGTGTCTTTGTTTGTATTATGTGTTCTAGCGTAATTAATATAGCATGTGCCTCAGCCGTAAATATACTTGTGTTTCTGTTTAGTGTCCTTGTGCTGGCAAAGTTGGGACCGTGTGCAGCACATGCCACAGCAGTGGCAGTTTTGGAGGCATCTGTGTAAAAGGCAGTGTACGGGAATTTGTTTTGCAAGTGCAGGAAGTGTTGTCGGATGAGTTCTGCGGGTGAATGTTTTTTGTAAATTTCCTTGAACGACATGTCACAGGTGACAGGGCGCAGTTGCCAAGGCGGCATGAACTCAACGAAGTCAGCTTTGTAAGATTCTGATAAAATAACCCCAAGTTCCTCCGCATCCACCTTCACTCGGATAGAGAAAGGCAGAGGAAGCGACGGACGGCTCAAAAACAGCCTTTCGGACGCTTTGTTTTCAAGAATAGCATTTAGCGGATGACTATTTAAGGATGTTGCCCTTACGCAGTACAAAAGTGCCATGTATGTACGCTGGTGCTCTAAGCACCACTGATCCGTTTCTGCATAGAGGCTTTCAATAGGACTCGTCCGGAAAGCCCCGGACGCCAGGCGGAGCCCCAAGTGCAGCACTGCGTCCAGCATTTTTAGAGCTGTTTTTGAGGCAGACCCATACACTACACTTCCATAGTCTATACGGGACCTGACAAGACTGTTAAAAACACGTAAAAGGCATGTTGTATCTGCACCGTATGACTGGCGGGAAAGGACTTTTAAGATGTTCATAGTCTTCATGCATTTCATTTTAAGTTGTTTAATGTGTGGGATGAATGTAAGTTTACCATCTAAAACTACTCCAAGAAACTTGTGTTCTCTTTTTACGGGTATGTCAACTCCCTTAAGTTGTATGGTTGGTTGCAGATGGATCCCACGCTTCCTGGAAAAGAGAACACAAGTGCTTTTCTGCGGATTTAGGATAAAACCATTTTTGTCTGCCCACTTGGCTAGTCTGTTCACAGCAACTTGGATCTGCCGTTCACAGATAGAGGAGTTGCATGACCTGAAGCTGATGTGAACATCGTCTACATAGATTGAATAAAAAATGGTGGGTGGCAGTGCTCTCCCTAACGTATTCATTTTTACAATGAAAAGTGTGCAGCTAAGTACTCCACCCTGGGGAACGCCATTTTCTTGTGTATACGGCCTGGATAATGCTGCACCAACTCGTACCCGGAATGTTCTACCTGATAAGTAGCTTTCCAGTGTGTTTAACATGTTTCCACAAATGCCGAAAGCTTTAAGGTCATGCAGGATGCCATACCGCCAAGTGGTGTCATAGGCCTTTTCGATGTCAAAAAATACAGATATACAGTGTTGCTTATGGGCAAAAGCTTCTTTAACATAAGATTCAACAGCTATAAGATTGTCAGTTGTTGACCTGCCCAAGCGAAAGCCTGCCTGGCAGCTATCAAGGACACCATGATATTCCAAGAAATAGATAAGCCGTCTATTGATCATCTTTTCAAAGAGCTTGCTCAAGCAGCTTGTCAAAGCAATAGGGCGATAGCTTGTCACAGAAGAGGCATCTTTCCCCTCTTTCAATATAGCCAACACAATTGCCTCTTTCCAAGCATGAGGAAAGTACCCAGCACACCATATCTTGTTGTACAAGAAGAGAAGAGTATTGAGGGTATCTATGTGCAGGTGCTGAATTATTGTGTATGTTATTTTATCAGCTCCTGGCGCCGAAGCACGGCATGTGTTGAGGGCTACCATAAGTTCCTGCAGCGAAAAAGGAGAGTTATACCCATCATTAGATTTCTTGTGGTCACGAATACGCTTTCTTTCAATAGATTCTTTGTATCGCAGGAATGTCTCAGTGTAGTGGGAGGAGCTGGAAATATGTTCAAAGTGCTGTCCCAGGGTGTTTGCTTGGTCTTCAAGTGTATCGCCAGTGGTGCTGACAAGAGGTGTGACATATGTTTTCTGCCCCTGCAGTTTCCGTATCCTGTTCCAAACTTTGCGTGCATCTGTATAGGAATTTATTGATGATAGAAAAGACCTCCAACTATCTGTTTTTGCCTGACGTCGGATTCGCCGTCCCATGGCTTTTGCGCGCTTGAAGGAAATTAGGTTTTCTGTAGTAGGATACCTGCGGAGGACCCCCAGGCCTTATTCTGAGCATTTCTGGCCTTCTTGCAATCGTCATTCCACCAGGGCCTCTGAAGATTACGTGTGGTACCGGAGGTCTGGGGAATAGAAACGCTAGCAGCATCAAGTATATGTGCTGTGATGAAGAAGCACGCTTCATCAATACCTAAGTGTGTTATTGATGTGTAAGTAAGTTTCGACATCTCTTTAAACGTTGCCCAGTCGGCACCAGCTTCTTTAAACTTTTCATGTGAAGTGTAACTGTAGGGGCATTTTTCTAAATATCTGAGTGTGACTGGGAAGTGGTCGCTCCCGTAGGGATTCGTACCCACTTCCCATTCGATGGATGGAAAAAGAACGGGGGAGCCTATAGGAAGATCAATGTGTGAATATGTGTGGTGTGCTATATTGTAGTATGTCGGCTGCTTTTTGTTAAAGAGACAAGCTCCGGATGACAAGAGAAAGTTTTCTATCAACCGGCCCCGGGAATCTGTGCGTTCCGATCCCCATAGTGGGCTGTGCGCATTAAGGTCACCAACTAGTAAAAACGGTTCTGGCAGTTGATCTATAAGGGACTCAAATTCGTAACTGGACAGACGATATTCAGGGGGAATGTACAGTGAGCAAATTGTTGTTAACTTATTGAAGATAATTGCCCGAACAGCAACCGCTTCTAGGCCGGTGCGCAAATGGATAGATTGACAAGGGACAGCTTTTTGTATAACTATTGCCACACCACCAGAGCAGTGCGAGCAGCTGTCTCTGTCTTTTCTAAATACTGAGTATTGGTTTAGGAAGTTGGTATGCTTAGAGTTCAAGTGAGTCTCTTGTAAACACAGGACAGTTGTTTGAGTTTTGTGTAGGATTTCATATATATCATCTAGGTTTTTAATTAATCCTCCACAGTTCCACTGCGTAACTATTTGTGATACCATAAATGTTTAAAGAAGATTTTGGCTGGTGAAGACTAGGGATGGATGTATCACCTACCACACTCAGCTATGATCTGGGCCAGTGACACGGGGGGCTGCTGGCTTTTTTCCCCGCCCCGCCATGGAGCGCTGTTCTTTCACCGCCTTTGGTGCTGGCCGAGATGGTGTCATGTCCATGTCCTCGTCTGAGTGCTGCGACAGCGACGGGATGGAGTCCTTGCGGCCTCCGACACTGAATATGTTCGAAGTGGTGGAAGGATTTCCTCCCACCATCGTTTGTTGCGTGTTGGACGCAGAGGCGGTCGAAGGACCCGCCACATCTGCATCCATGGCCACCTGAGGTCTGGTAGCCGGAAGAAGGGGACCAACGGCAGAGCCGTCACTCCTGGCGTTCGTGGCCGACGCAACACTTGCGGGTGCCACAGGTGTTGTGTCAGCTGGTTGGGCTGCCTTAGGCAGCACCTTGGGGGGCTGGGACGGCACCAAGTCTGCTTCGCAGTACTGGGTGGCTGCAGTGACAAAACGCCGCTCCGCCCCCCGGCGAGCTGCCTCGGCATACTTCGCAGAAGCAAAGGCGCTGAGCCTTTTACGCGCTTCTAGGTAAGAGATGTTCTCGCTGACTTTAAGATTGAGTATTTTCTTCTCAAGTTTGAATGTTTCACACGTCCTTGAGTAAGCTGTGTGCGGGCCACTGCAGTTCGGACACTTAATCAAAGTGATGTTGCAATTCTCTTTGGCGTGGTCGTGCTCTGAGCACTTTGCACACGTTAAACGCCCACGGCAGTTGTTAGTACTGTGCCCATAACGTTGGCACTTAAAGCACCGACACGGGTTGGGGATATATGGTCGGACGGTACATCGAAGAAAGCCTGCATTCACAAATTCGGGTAAGGTACTGCGGTCAAAGGTGAGGACAACATGTTTGGTTTTGATTTCCTGATTTGCTCGACGCATAGTGATCCTCCTTACTGCAATGACGCCCTGGTCGCGCAGGCCCTCGAGGATGTCAGAGTCAGTTTCATTGCAGAGATCAGATTCGGATATCACACCTTGGGATGTATTTAGCGTTCGGTGGGGAGTGACTTTGACTTTCCGGTCGCCAATGAGGGTTTGTTCAAGAAGCTTTTTTGATTGTGTTGGGTTGTTTACTTCTACAAGGATCTCTCCAGAGGTCAGTTTCTTGGCTTTGTAGTGTTTTCCCACAACACGTTCAATGCACTTAGCTATTAAGAAAACGGATGTAGATGTCACTGGCTTTGTATTGTCTTCGGATGCAATGATCAAGAACCGGGGAAAGTTGTCAGGTATTTGGAACGATAGGGCAGGCAATGGGGGAAAGTTCGCTTCGGTGCGGCCCCTTTTGGGGGGCCGATCAGTGGGCTTAGAAAATTTTGAAAGAACCATGCAGCATGGAAAAAAAGCAGGGAACGGGGGTACTTCCTTCGCTCGGTTTACCCTGATGCCGAGAGAGGTCCCGGAGCTCCCTGCCTGGTAAACAGACAGGGAGCCCATCCGCCGGAGCCCGACCACGGCCCCGACAGCCACCGTTTGTGGTTTCTACCCTTCACCTTAAAACTCCTAGCCACGGTAGGATACAGCGTGAGTATGGGGGCTCGGGGTCCGCGGTATCGCCAGTACCGTCACCAAGATTGCTCAAGGTGCCCCGTGCGGGGATGCTTTCAAGTTTTACACTTTTATTTCTCAAGAAAGACGTTCCGGGGAAGGAGAACGAAAATTCAGGCTAAAAGGTGTAAAATAATTGGGAAGTAAAGAAAACTAGGGTAGGCCTGATTCACGGTCTGGCAAGACGCCATATATCACTTGAGAGAAAACGTTTCCGTGGGCCACGTTCCCCGACGGCAACCCTGAGAAATATATCATGCTCTATTCAGCGTGTGGTGGCTAGGGAAAAACCGCATTCTCAGAAAGGGCGCGATTTGGCAAGAAGAGCGGAGAGGGTGGCGTTTATAACGCAAATGCATCGACTCAAGTAGCGACAGTTCCTTTTGGTACGAAGCACTTGCAAGGGTGTAGTGAGCCCCGTATTATAATTATTCATTTACCCGGTGGGAAAAAAAGCTAGACAACAGTCGTAATAAAAGCCCGGTCTTACTCAGAGGGTAAATTAAAACAAAAGTATCATTGGGAAAACAATATGAATGATAGGAAGGTAGTCAGAACGAACACTCCAGGTGAGCAGGCTAGCAAAGGATATGGCAACATTGCGTCCACCGCCTTTCTTTATTTCAGAACGAAGAGCCGGCGGGGCCCGCGCAGATCTGTTCGTGCTCCTTGTGCATATTTTGACTCTTTTGCCGGCTTGTCTGTTGTTGTGGTCGCTTCAATAGTGCAGGCTGTGCTTGCGTGTAGTGGAGAAAAGAAAAGGTTAAACGGCACGTATCATGGCTTCTTTAAAGGAGCCATGAAGACAAAATACAAGTTGGGTTTATTAGAAAGACCGCTTAGTCCCGATAACAATGATACCAATATCATCGCCATCTTCGAACAAATAACGGAGATATGAAAGAAAACGTGTGAAGCAGTCGCGACCCCCTAGGCAATTTCCCGCAACTTTTCTATGACGTCACGCAACCTTGTTTGTGCAATTGGCGGCCGCCTAACTGACCTGTCGCGACGACACAAGACTGGACGTCTGTAAAGGGGCCTCTAGTTCCATTTCACCGCATCACTTGAATGCTAACGTGCAGTTAACGCACTGAAAATTATGATTTATTGTTGGCCCGTGTGACGTCATTCTTGCTCATAAAACGTCACTGTGGCGCAAAATTTGAAAGTTTTTAAATACTTCTTGCTTTTTTTTCGTTAAAAAGCATCTTTTGTGGCTCTAATGGAGCTGAGTGAGATACTGAATCCTAGTTCTTTCAAATTAAACGAAGTTGTATTTTCTCTTCATGGCTCCTTTAAAGGCCTCATGTGAAAAACCGAGGCCGCTGTGTTTGCAGCATTGCACCGTTTAAGGATAAACACCAGTCCAACCTTTTCACAAGAACTTTGGTACATGCGGTGATTAAAACGCAATCGCGGGTCTCTGTCGACCCCGGTTACCGGCGACGCTGCTTCACTAAGGGCAGAGTCCTTCAATCGGCCTTATACGGTGGTATGGCGGCGCCACTGATGTGGTTTGTTCAGCTCCACATTGAGGACAACTAAGACATAATCTATTTTGGTCCGTGAGCAGGAGACGTCCTGGAGGGTCTCATTCGGTGCGGAAAGAATATCATCACGAGAAAAGAAGAATGGCCGCTATTCTCTTGCATTGCAATACAAACCGCCAAAAGGGTACTTTAATAAAGCGCGCAGGTTTCGAAAGTACGACAGGACAGAGAATCCTCCCAACAAAACCCGTTGTATGCGAGTGCGGCAATGTTTCCGCACCGCATGAACACGGTGTCATTTCGCAACGGCTTCAACTGAACACGAGCGGCATCGCCGAAATGAAGGAATAATAAAAAATACCGGGCCATCTCCACTAACGTGAAACCTGGGGGGATCGAAGCATGCAGTGTGTAAGTGTATTCTTGGCGCCTTGGCCTTTTTTCCAACGGAGATGAAACCATTAAGCGGTAGAGATATACAACTTTGCTGTAGTCTCTTGAAGCACAAAGGACTCCAGCGCGACCGTAAACGAATGTCCCGGTGTTTTTTAATACGCGTTACGTTTAAGCGCGAGGCGTAGACGAGTGTCCCGGTGTTTTTTAGTGGGCGCTAAGTTCTAGCGTGAGGCGTAAACGAGTGTACCGGTGTTTTAGTACCGTGAATATACGAGACGACGGTTACGACGACGAGGACACGAGACGCTGGCAGCCCGAACCGACAAGGGGCTTTGCGCCTAAAAATTAGTGCCTGCTATTCTGTAAAGAAGGAAGACCTTAAACCTTCGGCCAGCACAAGCGCCATGTCGTCAGTCAAGACATAAAGCACGCAGCTGCGCCTGCACGCGCTCCCGTCCCTCATCTACAAACCCCGGCCTGCACCAACCAGCATCCGGTGATGGGCACATGCTTAGTGCGAAAGACAGCGGCGCAAATGCAAATCTGAAAGCCCTTCAAGCTGAACAACTGAATTGGGAAAACATGCCTGCAGTACAGCGCGCGGGCGCGTTTCGGGCGTGGCCTACACCGTCTTCTCGGTGTGTTCCACGCGCCTGCCGCTGTCGGCTCGCTAGGTTCCTGCCTAGCCAGTGCCTCGATGACCTGCTGGACGGCCCGGAGTTGCATTTCTTGGCGGTCACTACGCGTTGCTTCCTCGTGCTGTGGCGTTGTACGCACAGGGTTAACTTGTCTTGTCAAGCTGGAGAAACGCGACTCCTGTGTACACGACATCAGCGCACTCCAGCACACATTTCGCCGTTTGTATGCTTGCATTTATACGGCGACCTATGATTTAGTATGTTTGACGTGGGCCGGCATTCGATAAATAACTGTTTGAAGCCTGCTTTCAAGAACTTTTGTAAATACTTTGTAACCTACGTTGTTTGCAGAAATTGACCAGTACAACTTTACACTCCTTCGCTTTTCTATTTCATCAGTTTTGGCGATTAGAACGGTATGTGAAGCAGCGTATGACGGAAGCAGAACTTTGGTGTTATAGGCGTCGTTGTGTACATTCGGTAAAGAACTAAAGACTGCTTGCATTCAAATATTTTTTTAAAGACGGAGCTCCGTCCATCGGGTCCAGGCGACGTACCTGGGTTTAGTACATCTTCACTTCTTCCGCCAGTCTAGATATTTCCAGCCATTCTCTTGTTTCGTTATCTATAGGCGAGTAGAATATAGCCATGTGGCACTTCAATCTCTCCTAGTTCTCTTGTTTTAGATCAACATGCGCCCAGTAATACTCCCAGAACGCGCTTCCTATTCTGTCTTTGTCTTTACCTTCCCATTGCACTCTCTGATCAGGGTGCCCAGAGCCTGCTTCTTTTCGATTCCAAGCGCTCGCTGTGTTTGCGCTTCCCCTACAGCCCAGTGGCCGGCTCTCCCGCATGCGAGCGCACAGTGAGAGCGCTTTTGATAGATGACTTCCAACTTGTTTTTTATATTAATTTTGTCGTCTTAAAAAACCCCATGGTTTTGTTTTTCTAGGACATTAACATTTTCAGAGTAGCCCCTTTCATTAATAGCTTCTTGGAGCTTAATTTACTTGGATATTTCAATAGCTTTGCCTTTATATTTCTGGCCCAAATATCTCCCATATTCCTCCACTTTTGAGGCTTACCATTCGATTGAAACTGAGAATTTTACCCACAATGACAGACAAACCGTTTATGTACCAAGAGGCTACAACTGAATTTTCTCAAGTACCATAAAAACTTTGACTTGCATTGCTTTTTCCCTAGGTTTAAGCAACAGGAGGTCTGAAAAAGAAAGTGGTTATGCATTATAGTCTTGACACTGCTATGTTATATCCACGGAAATATCATCATCACCAGCCTATCTACGCCCACTGCAGGGCAAAGGCCTCTCCCATTATTCTCCAATTACCTCGGTCCTGTGCCAACTGTGACCAATTTATCCCCGCAAACTTCTTGATCTCATCTGCCCATCTAACTTTCTGCCGCCCCCTGCAACGCTTGCCTTCTCTAGGGATCCACTCTGTTACCCTTAATGACCAACGGTTATCTTGCCTTCGCATTACATGCCCTGCCCACGTCCATTTCTTCTTCTTAATTTCTACTAATATGTCTTTAACAGCAGTTTGCTCCCTGACCCACTCCGCTCTCTTCTTGTCCCTTAATGTTACACCTATCATTTTCCGCTCCATTGCCCGCTGAGTCCTTCTCAATTTAAGTTGAACCCTCTTAGTGAGCCTCCAAGTTTCTGCCCCGTAGGTGAGTACCGGTAAGATGCAGCTGTCATATACTTTCTTCTTCAGCGACAATGGTAGGCTGCTATTCATTATCTGAGAATGTCTGCCATATGCACCCCACCCCATTCTGATCCTTCTAATTATCTCTGCCTCATGGTTGGGATCTGGGGTCACAACTTGGCCTAAGTAGATATATTCGCTTACCACTTCCACTGCCTCGCCACCTATCTCAAACTGCTGTGCTGTCCCGAGGTTATTGATCATTACTTTAGTTTTCTGCATATTCATTTTCAGGCCCATGGTTCTACTCTGTTCGCCCAGTGCGGACAGCATGCTTGGCAATTCGTCCCCCGAGTTACTTAGCAAGGCAACGTTATCAGCAAATCTGAGGTTACTGAGATATTGTCCATTAACCCTTACTCCCACCTGTTCCCAATCCAACGTTCTGAATACTTCTTGTAAGCATGCTGTGAATAACATTGGAGAGATCGTGTCTCCTTGTCTGACACCCTTCCTTATCGGTATTTTACTGCTCTCCCTATGGAGGATGATGGTAGCTGTAGACCCATTGTAGATATCCTCTAGTATTCTTACATAATGCTCATCTACCCCCTGGTTTCGTAATGCCTGGATGACTGCTAGGGTTTCGACTGAGTCAAATGCTTTCTCATAATCTATGAAGGCTATATATAGGGGTTCAGTATACTCAGCGCACTTCTCTATCACCTGATTGATCGTATGAATATGGTTTATTGTTGAATAACATTTACGGAACCCTGCTTGTTTTTTTAGGTTGACTGAAATTTAAGGTTGCAGAGATTCGGTTAGCGATTACCTTGGTAAATACCACGGACATATATATTCTATCAAGTCCTGCATGACTCGGTCCTTGGTAGAGCGTGCAACAGACACCTCTATCTGCCTAAAAGCACCATCCCACGTCCACCAAGTCACATTTAACTAATTCCACAGCCAGCACATTGGGGCTTGAATCTGTGCTTCTCGCTACTTGGCTTATTTCGGGACGACAAAACGCAGTTAAAGTCGTTCAATAATCAAAGACTTCTCTGTGGGATAAGATGATGCTCGAGATTTTCGAAAAACACAGTGCCTTCATTTAATACACTGGGAACGTACACGGTCCGTACGGCATGTTGTTCGGCTATTTGGTACCGCATCTTATAAGTGGAAAAACTGCACGTAAAATACAGGACTGCACTCTAAGAAAAAAGGGTAGAAAAAGGGAGGAAATCGAGGGTTTTCTCCCCCGAAACAGCGAGATTCCCCCTTTAGCTAATTACACGTAGCGCCCTCTGTACGGCCTCTACGAAACCCCGAAAAGGGGGAGGAAATATTCTCCCCGGTCCTCTGCAATCTGATGTCAGCGCCGACGCCGAAAACGAAACCGTTCATCGTTGCACTGTGGCTTTCGCCGATCGGGTGCATACGACGACTATGAGCAACACCTCCCCTGCGGTGTGCTGCTTGCTTGTTTTCTCGCTGTCTTTCTTTTAAATGCGGAGCATTTCTTAGGCTCGCGATGTCACTCGTCGATGTTGTCGGCGCCGTCCACACGCTCACTGCGCATGCGCGTCGCGTCGAGGCGCAGGTGCTCGTCTCTCCCCCGTACTCTCCTCGCTCTCAACAGCAGGTGCGGCGGTGCGGGAGGAGCGCGTGTACCCCGTGCGCTCCGTCGCTCTCAACAACAGCTGCGGCGGTGCGGGGGGAGCGCGTCTGTGCGCGCATTCGTCTTAGCTACCCGTGTGCTGCGTCGCGCTCAACAGTAACAGCGGCAGGGCGTGTACACGTGAGAACGGTGTGGTGGGTGCGTGGAAAGTTCGCACGCTTGTATACGGAAGTGTGCGCATGCGCGTCTCTCCCCCATACTCCTCTCCCTCGAACGCGGGCGGTGTGTATATAAGCGGCAGAGTGTGCGTTCGGAATTCAGTCAAGGCCGTCTTTGCTTGGCTTTCGCTTGACTTGACGTTTTGCTTGACGTCACCAAGCAATAAAGACAGACTTTAACTTTACACTCCTTGCCTTCGCTTCTCCTTCATTCAATTAATAAGAATAATAAAGACGAAATAACAATTGAGCATTCCCAAACCATACCCAATTATGCAACATTCACGCGATACCCCCACCACTCTGCGACGCATTTACTCGAGTTCCCCCCGTGGGAAGATGCGGGCGGGTTTTTTTATTATTACCATGTGGCCGCCACGCTAACGCACGGCTCGCCAGCCGTGTGTTTGAAGCACATTCTGTGGGCACCGCTGCATGCTTGCTGTGGGCGACTCGCCTGCGCCCTGTTCAACGTTACCAATGCATTTGTAGACGTTTTATACTGACGCGTAAGGGTAAAAGAGGTCAGCGATGATAAACTGCCCCTTTTTTCGTCAACGAGCACGGACCGCAGCGCATCAGTTGCCAACAACAAAAAGCCCCCATTCGGTAACATTTTGGCTGAATGGTTGCCAGACCAGCGGTGCGCTCTACGCTAAAACAGCGAAGGCGAGGCAATGAGTGTCATTACCCAAACATACCTGTAGTACTGCTTTGTGAAACGTTTTTTCTTCTTTGAGATATTTTACTGCTTCTTACGAAACAACAAAACAACAAAAGTTTGCAATTTCACGGGTTAAATTTGATGAAAAAACAAAACCCACCTAAGGCTCACGCACTACCATGGGATATCGAAACAAGCAACGATCGCACTGTTCCTACCTGCATTCTCGGCGATCGGGGTTATAAATACTTTGTGGCCATATCAATGTTTATTGGCGGCGGACATGTGAAACGTGTACGGTATGTAATGGTGTATTATGTTTGCGATGTTGTGTGTTGCGTGTATTGTGCGTTGGCAGTGCCTTTCGCTGAGTTGTGTATGTGTACATGTGAAACGTGTACTGTATGTGGTGGTGTATTATGCTTGCGATGTTGTGTGTTGCGTGTATTGTGCGTTGGCAGTGCCTTTCGCTGTGTTGTGTATGTGTATGTATGTCGATTTGTGCTATGTGTCTTCCCAATATGTGCCCGTCCAAATGCGGCCTCCGTGATGTTGGCTATAATTGCTATAATAATATACGTTATCCGTAAAGGAAACCAAGGAAACGCCTTGATGTAAGTGCCTACTGATGGTGATGCTTAGTAGCTGCCCCTCCTCACCCCTACTTTTTTTTTTGCGTCATCTATCGGTCATTTTAAAACGTTTACCATTGCTTTACTTCGAGCACGCTAGAGGGCCAGCATTGTCGAGGATGCGACAGCGACGGATACGTTTTTCGTGCCGCCTGCATTGCCATTTCGCTGAGATTTACGATTGCAGACGATCCGTGTTTTGATGCGTTGGTTGTAGCAAGGTAAGACGACTAACAACAACTGGTTGTTCTCAAACGGCCGCATTGGATGCTTGTTATCTCGTGTGCGGTGAACGGCGGGGTTACCAGCCTTTCGGAAATAAAGGCAGCAATTTGAAAGCAATCGGTATGACTTCTACTGTGTTTACGGCGGCGCGTTCGCTCTGAACGCGTAGGCGGGGCGCGCAGCGAGACGAATGCAACAAAGTCGCGCATATACGATTGGCGACATCGCTTGCTAACCGCAGTTCTGGTGCTCCATAGGTAATTTCTTGGTTATTTTGGCGCATTTTAAGCGCACACAACCACAGTAACCTACGTATTTGTACTTCCTCGATCCTCAAACCGATCAGTTCGCTAGGCCTTTCTCGCATGATAAGCGTTGCTTGGGTGCCGCTGCCAGGGGAGGAACGCTCCTTCATTAGCTCACGAAACGGGGCAATCTTCCTCCGTTCCTAGGGGTAGAAACGGGCTCCTCCCTCTTAAAGGGAGAATCTTTCTACCTCTTAGGGAGCAATGTATGATACATTCCTGTTTCACCCTTAAGGGAGAAGCTACCACACCCTTTTTTCTTAGAGTGGGGGAGAAAGGGGACAGGACGGGTGCAGACCCTCAACTAACACTATTGGAGAAACGAACATGACTGCACACCATTTCTTATTACTTCTCACAAGTCCTGTCCTAGCCCTGTCTTTCACGCACAGTGTTCATGGTAATGGGAACTTCAGCCCTTGCAAAAGGGCAATCACAAACTATTAGACGACCGTTTTCACAAGGAAAACCACCACCTGCGCAGCTAGGTTTGGCAACTTCCTCCCAAAAAGAGAAGAACCGTCCGATGTGCTCACGGCACGGCTGACCCACACATAGTATATGACATCGGCTCTTATATGATGAATCCGCGGTTCTCGTCCAACTGCGCTGTTATCGCACTTGGGGCGCTCAGCATTCTCGTTGTGTTCCTTGCGCGGGCGCTGCGTGGAGGTTAACAAAACTGGGCGCAGCAAACTGGAGAGGAGTAAAATGCTATCCCAAGAAATGAAGGAAAGTGGAGAGGGGGAAAGCATCCGACAAGCAAGCGTGGGGAGGGAACTTCGCGGCGAACATGTTCGGGCGGGGATGTGCGCATCGGGGATTAGAACCTGCAGGCCATGGTGTTCTCCTAGCGGAGATAGAAAACCTGCTCTCGGCGGCATCATTGTCCGATCTACCGACGAGGTGGTCAGACATAAGGAAACCACGTTAACGCAAGTGAAGAGCAAAAGCGCCGCAGCTTCCCCCAGCCATTGCATATGAATTGACAAGGTGGCCGATTTTTTTTCTTCCAATTGCTCCGAATATTTCGGGTGAGACGGCGAATGTATAGGAAGGGTTGAGTTCTAGACTAGGGGAATCAAAAACTTATGAAAGTTAGCAACCCGTCAGACTGGCTAGGGTCGTTTGAACCGAACTTTCTACACTCTTAGGCAAAAAGGACTAAAATAGGGACTAATATACAGCCGTTAGTCTTCGCGGGCGACCGTTCATCTTCAAGGGGAGTATCTGCAGCAGAGTACGTGCCGCGTGCATAAATGCGGAATAACTGTTCGTCCCCGCCGATCTATAAGGAGTAACAGGAAGACGAAACGCATGCAGTTAGTCTCTTTGCTGCGTCGTTAATCCCGTAAAGGCGTCGTCGTTGCCCTTTTGCGCATATGTCTGCGAACAGTTTTACATTTCCAAAACACAAGCCATTGCAGTCAGTGGGTCCTTTAGATGGTGCCACGGGAGAAAATATTGATGTTAATTATAAGAAAATCGCCAAGGGTTAGTAGAGCGGTGGGTAATGGCAAGGAGCGGCGAAGCGCGATTGCCAGACGCTTCTCGGTGAGGTTATGTTGATACGCTGTGTTTCATACGATTCATGCGAGGTAATAGCGTCCAATGAAAGATTTCAAGCATGGCAACAGTCACGAAAAGTATTGATAATAGCAAGCGTTGATTCCTAAGCGTAATGAATATGTATATGTTTAACAGACGAGAAAAAACGCAGTAGGTGCTGATGACAACTGCAAAATGAGAATGTCGCTACAAGTAAGCGTCTCGAAGTAATCTTTTGCACTCGGTACATAATTGCCCTGATCACCAAAGCCATGACAACGCTGCAACTGCTGTAAAACCCGGTTGCATTTTCCAGTCGCAATCGTCTAGCGACGTGATCTTGTAGAGTTCAGGCTAAGGAACACTGTATTTGGTTTCGCCGATGCAGAAAAGTATGGCCCGTTTCCCTATTCTGACAATCACACAGGTGACCGCTTTCACACACGATACCTAGAGTACTTAACATATTTTTCGAACACTAAGAAAACACTTAGCTTGCGCTAATTTGTGCGGAAACACATGAGTCGTCCGATCGCCCAGCTACCTCTGTCAACTAGGCGACGACGAGTTCATTGTTATTTACGAGAAAAAAACGGTTCTGAGGCTCTACTTCCAATCGAACTGAGCAATGGTCCCTAAACCTAGCAAAGCGCTAAGAGCAAGGCGCATAACGCGGTCATGTTCGCTTGCACGGATAGAAATTCGGGCACCATTTGCAATGGATCTGTTGCGTTATGCACAGAACTACACGCTGTACACTTGAATATTATCTACCGCAGCTACTATCCGGCTGGGCGAATGTCGACTACAAGATTTTGATGAAAATATTGGCTTCCCGCATGCAGAATGTGATCAAAGACATTGTTGGACCGCACCAAACTTGCGGAATAAAAGGGAGGTCGATTGTAACGAATGTTCACAAGGCCCAGAGTGTTTTGAAATGTTGCGATAGCGTCCAGGGAACTTTAGCAATGCTTCAAATTGATCTGGCAAAGGCCTTTGATCAGGTTTCACACGAACTTCTTTTAAACATGTTAGAGCAAGTAAATGTAGAGTCTGTTATTCTTGATGGTGTCGCATGGCGTATACAGGGTGTACAACTAAGCTCGTTGTCAACAAAACAATTGGCAAACCCATCCCAGTTCAACGGTCTGTACGCCAGGGTTGCCCGCTGTCCCCGTTGCTTTTTTTTTGTCTACATTGAAGCCTTTTGTTTGAGTATTATTAAGAGTCAAATGTTCAGTGGCTTTCTACTAGAGTCATGCGAGGTGCGTGTTTTGGCGTATGCGGACGATATTGCTCTTTTGTGTCGATAGGAGCAGCATAAGCGTTGGTGTAAACACGCTAAAAACTTTCTGTGTGTACAGTGGCAGTGGCGTAAACTGGCAGAAATGCTTGGGTTTTTGGCATGATTACTGGGACACTACACCGAGTGTGTTTGAGTGCATTAGCTGGCAGATGACGCCAGCGAAGTATTTGGGAGTGCCGTTGGAAAATTATATTGATAGTGATCTTTATTGGCACAGGCAGGCTGCTGAACTGCGAGAAAAGGCCGAGAAATGGAAAGGCACTGGCCTTTCAATGTTTGCCAGGGCCTCAGTGTGTAACGTGTTTTTTATGAGCAAACTCTGGTACGTTCTTCAGGTACTTCACTGTTCGGGTAAGAACGTACAGGCTCTGCATCGTGTGTTTGCAGTGTTTATATGGGGGTCCACGTGGGAACAAACGAGCCGGACGAACTTGTTTCGGCGGGTGCGCGTCGGGGGTCTTTCTTTCTCGCATTTGTTTTTGCGACAAGTTGTCAATCGGTTTTTGTTTCTGCGTGACGTGAATGATCCTTTCTTGCGCACTCTGTGTCATATGAGGCAAGCTAGGGCGCTAACTGATTTTGTTGTTTCTTCTGCGTTTTTTACTTTTGGTGCACCCAGAGGATATTTTCGGGAGGTGGTACTGGCAACAAAGTTTTTACGGGCCCGCTTCACGCTTGAATACTTATCAAACGTGACACGCAAAAGACTGTACCATGACCTTGCGGATATTGTTTTGCCTGAGCCGAAGTACAGATCCACGTACCGTGCAGGGCCTGGGCAGGACGTACTTAAACGAGTAATGAGAATGGCAGTGCCGCCATGGGTTAAAACGTTCTTTTTTAAACTTCATGTGGGCGTCCTTCCAGTAAAAACCTGGCAAAAAGAGAAAGGTCTATACATCCCATGTGGGGTTGACTGTTACCCATGCAAAAAATCCGAGACGGTTGAACATGTTTTCTTGAATTGTTGGGATGGGGTCTTCTTTTGGGATGTACTTCAGCGCACATTAAAGAAGGACTTCCCCCTGGATGCCTACGGGATCAGGTTTCTACCCATTCAAAGCGAGGATGAGGTACCATGTGACCTCGTCATGGTTCTGGCCCTGCACGGCATTTGGAAATCGCGCATGGCCATCCGCCATCGGGACATCTATGCCAAACGGTCCAAAGAGTACTTTTCTGAGTCTGTTCGTCTGATTATCGAAGTGTGGAGAGCTCAGCCCGAGCCTCCGGAATGGTTGCCCGTGTTTGAAACATTAACAAACATGAAACAATTTTAGCCATTACTCAGTTAGTCAAGTGCTGGCTGGTGTTTTTAAGAGTGTAGTGTTTTGTTTGTGTGTGTCAAAGTATGGCAATAAAGAAAAAAAAAGGGGGCGTGGCCCAGCGGATAGCGCGTCGGGTTCCTTGTGTATGTTTCCGGGCGTCGGGGGTTCGGTCCCTGCCGGTGCCGGAGCTTTTTTCTGTTTTCTGCACTCTCAGCAGTTCGTCTCTGGGGAGTATCGGAACAGACCATCCGGGGTGGGGGACTAACCGTTCGTCCCCTCGCCGTTAGTCCCCAAAGGGACTAATGATTGTGGCAGAGGCAGTTAGTCCCCCAAAGGACGAACTGGTAGTCCTTTTTGCCTAAGAGTGTAGGGCTGTTGTAGGGGCTCGCGCGGCCGGCGTCTCCTGTCTACAGATGTAAGTTTTCGAGAAATATTGAGGGGCGTGGAAAAAAGCAGGTTTTTAAGGTTTTCCTTCGACAAAAAAATGAAAAATAAAAGAAGACGATTCCGCAAAGATCTATAAAAATCGGCATACTTCTTAACCTCATACTGCCTTAGATGTCTCACCAAACGCGAAAACTAACCGTAGTGGCTGGTGACTACGCGAATGAAACCAAATTACGGCTGCTGTAAAAAGAAAACAAGTGACTAAATATGCATAAAAACTCATTTGAGTTCGAATAGAATTTCAACCCGGGTCGCCAGATGCGCAGCCAAGTGTGTTAACTGTAGCACTAACTCTGTACCGCGCCTAGATGGAACAAGAATTATCCGGATGCCTGCTGCATTACTGGTGAACGTCACGGCACCGCAAACACGACCCCGCAGTGAAGACGTCTTCCATAATCGCTGGCTTTCAGCTTCAAATCACTTATCAGGCATAACTTCACCATAATTTTTAAATCGCTAGCATTATTAGGCTCATTTTTCGATTTCCTCGTGCCTGCTAGCCGTCTACTATCAGCCGTGCTCAGCAAATGTCCACGGAAGTACGTCACCGATGCCAACAGGAAACTACACCAGAGGCAGCCAGATACGAGGGCTCGCCGGAATCTGGAATGCCGAGCAGCGGCAATTAGATTGTCGAAAGGAGGACAACGACACCATGGCCCAGGCAAAGGATAAGATACACACTAAACTTTTTACACCCTTTTAGCCAAAAAGGGTGTAGCATAAGTGGAAAAAATTTCCCCGCATTTCCCCGAGGGGAAGAATGTGAAAGTGCGAATGCAGGAGTTGAATTTGCGCGGTTCGGTAATGTTCGCGAAAGAGAGATCACACACACACACACAACTACAAAGAAAGAAAGATGCATTTATTCACAGACACCTATTTGTGTTGTCGTTGTACTTGATTGCTAGAGCGGATCTCAGCTTTGAAATTTCGTGTCAGTACTCCTTTAAGCGGGTGCATTAGCCCTTCTCACGCCCGATTCCTGGCCAATCCCCCACGTGGGTATGTGCCATGCACAGACACCTATTTGTGTTGTCGTTGTACTTGATTGCTAGAGCGGATCTCAGCTTTGAAATTTCGTGTCAGTACTCCTTTACGCGGGTGCATTAGCCCTTCTCACGCCCGATTCCTGGCCAATCCCCCACGTGGGTATGTGCCATGTCAGCGGCCAGGCAGCGCGCGCCCATCTCCCCCCGTTGCCAAGGAAGACGAGGGGATTCCTGGCCAAGCCCTCACGTGGGTATGTGCCATCTCCCCCCGTTGCCAAGGAAGACGAGGAGCCCGCGCACCCGCCGCTGTTGCTATGTGGACGGACGGCGGTCAACGGAATTCAGGGTCGCTTATAAAGTCCATTCGCACTTAAAAGGGTGTTGGGAGGCCTTTACACCCTTTTTTCACTTATGTTACACCCTTTTCCTAGCTCTACACCCTTTTTGTGTGAAACAAAGGGTGTTGATCAACTTCAACACCCTTGGTTTTTCTTAGGGTGTTGAAAGGGTGTGGAAAAAGTGTTCAGCTGTTCATTGAATAAGGCCGTGCTTGGATGCAAATAGCACTGTAGAGAAGAAGACAACCCCTGATATACAGCTCTACTAGCAAGAAATTTGCCTATGCAAGAAAATAATTGCTCGTATGCAATGATCGCTCGCCTCCATATGCGGTGCACCTCATGCTCCAAGGTTAGCTTTGGCACGTGAAACACAAACTTGAACCTTCAAAATTAAAAAAAAAACGACTATAGTCGTGTGGCAAAAAGGGCGACTGCAACACACTTGGCTTTCTGTATTGGCTTTTGAAACAGTGTGAAATAGGTGTTCAGTTGCAAATAATAACAGCGGAGCTGGGGGTCGACCTAGTTTCTTCCGGTGTTGCTAAGTTTTGTTATGTCTGCTAAGCTTTGCAATGTTCTTGCTGAGCTATGATGACCGCTGAGGGGTTACGCCAAGTTTAACCAGAATTTACAAGGCTGTCCCAGGCTCCCTCCCCCCACTGCCAAGGTATCCAAGGGGGAAACAAGCTAAGTCGGCCCCCAGCTATGCTGTTTCTCCAGCCTCGCACCACTATTGAAAGCTGCGCCAATTTTTTTGCCTTTTAGAATCCAAAAAGACTAGTACCTTTGAAATGGTATAGTAGGAGGTGCGCATACGCATACTCCCCTTGTGCTCACACTCTAACAAGCCCGAAAGCCGACTTCACTGTTATAATACCCTATCTGCAATAGTGCATCCTTTATGGGAGCTACAGTTCTTTTTCTTTGAATTTTTTGCTAACGCCACCGAAACTAGCTTAAACTTAAAGAGCTTCACTGGTAATAAATTCTGCAAGTTCATATTGCTTTAAACATCGTGAAGTACAAAACACTCCCCGCTTGTAGAAAATGTTCAGTCCAGCCTTGTAAACAGGTACAAAATGCCTCCAAATTTGGAGGTCTCTTCACCGTTTTTCTTAGTTGGTGGTCTTTTCTTACACCCTTTATCTTACACCCTTTTTCTTTGCGCCATTTTTCTTAGTCAAATGTAACGTGGCGGTAGACCCAATGACTGGAACGATGGTTGAAGGATGAACAACCATCTATTTACATAATTTGCAATGCGGCCATAACAGCGCGCGCTGCGACCCAGCCACTTCTTCGTCGTCCTCGTCGTCTTCTGTGATGAGCCATGATGGGGCATTGGCCGCCTAGGTACCCCGTGACATTACCCCCCCGGTCGAGGGCGACCGTCCCGGTCGAAGCTGCAGCTCGGTGACGATAGAAACGCGGATGAGCAATCTAGGAACGCGCATGCCAGGCAGCATGCCCCACACAGCTTCGTCGTCGTCGTCGCTGATGGTTGTTCGTGACGCCACATGCGGCTGCTGTCTTCATTGTCTTTTAAGTGCGAATGCACTTCTTAAGCGACCCTGAATCACGCGTCCACCGCCGTCCGTCCGTCCGCACCACATACCCACTTAGGGTGATTGGCCAAGAAGAGTTCCTAATTTCTTTAGCACATACCCACTTAGGGCGATTGGCCAAGTAATCTGAATCACGCGTCCACCGCCGTCCGTCCGTCCGCACCACATACCCACTTAGGGCGATTGGCCAAGAATCGGGCGTGAGAAGGGCTAATGCACCCGCTTAAAGGAGTACTGACACGAAATTTCAAAGCTGAGATCCGCTCTAGCAATCAAGTACAACGACAACACAAATAGGTGTCTGTGAATAAATGCATCTTTCTTTCTTTGTAGTTGTGTGTGTGATATCTCTTTCGCGAACATTACCGAACCGCGCAAATTCAACTCCTGCATTCGCACTTTCACATTCTTCCCCTCGGGGAAATGCGGGGAAATTTTTATGGCGTAACATGACCCTTTCCTCGAAGGAGACCGTACCGGTAGAGGCCGCAGTAGCATGATGAGCTCGGTGAAGGTGAACGATGTGATGAGAATGTACAGTGAAGCTCTTTCCACCACGGATGTAAGAGATGGGTTTGGTGAGCTCCGGCGCACAGCAGCGACGCGCCCACAAAGGAATGACGAACCGGTGAGGGCTTGCTACCACGTCGGACCACAGGGCTGGGGACACGTCGTCGTCGTCGTCAGGTCAAACGTCGTTGTCGGATCGGCTCGTCACGGGCTGCGGAAACGGGGCGGGGGGACGTCATCGAGTTCTTGTAGCGGTGGGGCTGGGGCTGCCCGACGCGGTTCACGCACCCTCGATGATTCCAGTGATACCAATGGGGAGCGAAGCTGGGCCCAGGACGGGGATGACGACCCGCACTCTCCACCAAATGTAACGTGGCGGCAGAGCCAATGACTGGAACGATGGTTGAAGGATGAGCAACCATCTATTTACAAAATTTGCAATGCGGCCATAACAGCGCGCGCTGCGACCCAGCCACTTCTTCGTCGTCCTCGTCGTCTTCTGTGATGAGCCATGATGGGGCATTGGCCGCCTAGGTGTCCGGTGACAATATTTAACACCCTTTTTGAAGGGAACACGAACAACGTCGATCTCTTTCGGGTAAGGGAGCGGCGCTCGCAGCGTGGGATGCTCGAACCATGTCGCCACCACCACTGAGTCCGGCACCGCATGCCCCCTGGGAAAGGCCACTTCTGACATCGCCACATCAGCGACCTGGCATTCCCAAAGGAAGGAGGTGTCCTCGCCAAAAAGCCCTTTGTCGCATCCTGCGGGCGAAGCTCCCAGATGAAACTGACATCTTTACTGATGCCAGCCTGGACCACCACCGAATGCGCCTCGCGTGGCATTGTCCAGCACGACCCGAATTTGAAGGTTCCATTACGAAGCATATACTTTATCCGTCTCCCACTGAAGCCGAACTGCGTGGCATTCTCCATTCCCTGGACCATGTTGCCTACAACGTCTCTGCTCCACTACCTGCCCGCATTCGTATTCTCATTGGCTCCAAAAATGCTATTGACGAGTTCAACAAGGCTTTCTCTGACCATCCTGTCCACCAGATTCAAGCTATGGTCAACATACTCGCTCAGAATGGCACTAAAACTCGCCTGGCATGGATACCGGGACACATGATGCAGGAAAATGGCAACCAGACCGCGCACTCTGCGGCTAGGGAGAGCCTTCTCGTAACCCCTCCGCTGGATGACCAGTCCCCTGCTGCTGTCTCGGCCACCTCCTTTCGCCTGCAGCTGGACCACGCTCGCCACGCGCGCCGATGCCACCTAGCATCAAGCACTCCGCTTGGCTACCTACACGGCGTCCCTTCTCTACCACACCCAGCCGAAATTTTCATTAATAAGACTTGCGAACGCTGCTGTCACTCCTCACATAATATACAAATGGATTCACCCTGGGACGTCACTACCCCCACGTTGTCCGCACTGTTCAGCCACTTCTATCGCGGACCTGAACCATTTAATCTGGCACTGCCCTGCATTCTCAGACCATCGATATATTATCGAAAATGCACTTCCAAATGGTTCTTCACCAGCTATTCCCCCATACCATGTCCCACAATTCCTTGCCGCGCTAGGCACTTTTTCCCTTGAGAGCGGTCCGGCTCGAGTAGTGTGAGCCGGGGCCTACAACCCATTTGGTCCCTCAAACTGGACAATTGCATCCTCAATGGACAATTAGATCCTCTACGGCCCTTGAAGATTCAAGTAGTGTTAATCGTCCCTCCCTGCTATTCCCATTTCCCCCGTCTAAGCAACCGGCCGTCCCATCCCAATTAAGGACTTTACTACTACTACTTTTTTAAGGGTGTAGAAGCGGCTTGAAAAATTACTACTACTACTTTTTTAAGGGTGTAGAAGTGGCTGGAAAGATTGGTTTAGTATTGAATAAAATTCTATAAGTTATGGAACACAAAAACTACCTCGTGATTAAAACGTATTTGCGAACCCCCGCGTTGATTTATATTTTCTCATAGTAAAATCCATACTGCCAGAATTAGCCCTAAAATATTTGTTTTTTGCGACAAGCCAACCGACTCGATGGGGGGGGGGGGTTATCCTCTGCTGGATGTAAAAGCAAGAACAGCACATGTATTACTAAGTAAGTATGCACTTTCGTAATGCTTGCGTCCCGTTGGTTTTCTTGCTCAATTCATTTGTGTTCAACCGTAACTTGTGCGTATTGACTGTTTGTGTTGAATGCTGCGCGCTCCGCCTATTCACATTGCCACTGCGCATGCCGGATGCTCAACACCTTTTTTTAGGGTGTTGAGCATCCTCAACACCCTTTTTTAAGGGTATTGAGCTCAACACCCTTTTTTCATTCTACAGCCTTTCTTGCCAAAACACCTTTTAAGGGTGTTAGCCATGCGACACAATTTTTACACCCTGTTCGGCCAAACAGGGTGTAAAAAAGTTTAGTGTGTACGCAATCTGAGCAGGCACCGCGCCTGCGCACTGCAGTTGCAGAGCAGACACGGCAGCCACCCGTGCTCGGAACTTACGCCACCTCTAAAGTCCTCTCCGACGACCTAAAATGAAACTGATTAGGGTGGGATGACAGCCACGCCGTATACGTAGACGCGCGTGCATGGAGGCACCCCAATGCCGGTGTCACCTAGCCCAAAAAGGCGGCAGAAGATTAAGGCCAGGTTCTCAAAAACCAAGAAAAGCTGACATTGGAACCAGGAACGAACCAAAATGTGTCCCAATACGAAAAAGCCAAGTATATAAGGCGTCTAGTTACGCGAAATTTCAAATAACTTAAAATCTTTCGCAGTTGTGTCACCGCCCCAAGCTCTGTCCAACGCCTCCTATCATCGCTTTTGTGGGAGGTCGGAACTGGTCAGCAGCTCTACCCACGGCTCATAGGTATTGTTGGCGTTAGGGTTGAGGGTACGGGATTGCTGGCACTCCCATACAATGTCGTACAGGGTGCCTCGTAGTGGGCAGGAGTTGCATGTGGCAGGGTATAGGGTTGGGTCCATGACATGCCGCAGGGTGTTATGTGTGTAGGAATTAGTCTGTAGTCACCGGAAAGTAGTAGCTTCATCAGGAGAGAGGTTCGGGTGGGCGAATGGGTATTTGCGACGCTCGTTCCTGTAGTGGGCGAGTATTTCGGCGTATGTCTGCAGTAAGGTGGGCTTAACTGTAGCTTCAGAAGGGGGTTCGTGGCCCTCGTCGGAAACGGCCAGGTGTGAATGAGCACGGGCAGCGGCGTGTGCCGCTTTGTTACCCCCGAGGGATTCGGGACGTGGAGTCAAAATTATTTGCAGTTCTGGGAGTGGGTTCTCTTGTTGTAGACTTTTCAAGGTGGGTTGTGATATGCGTCCGTTAAGGTAGTCACTGCAAGTGGCTTGGCAGTCAGTAAGAATGGTTACAAATTCTTGGCCTGTTTTGGCGGCAAGGGCAATGGCAACCTCTTCAGCTGTTCCGATGGAGTTGGTGAAAGCAGTCACTGCAGTGAGCTCAGTTCCTCTGGAATTGACCACGCTGGCCACTTGTGAAGATTTGTGTGGGTATGGCGATGCGTCCGTATATCGGGTGCAAGGGGTTTTAATTTCGCCACTGTGAAATTAAAAAAAAATCATAAGGACCGGCCAGCACGAGCTCCCCAAAATAATTGATATGTGTCCCCGGCATGGCCCTACAGAGCAGCGGTGGAGCCGATCTCACAATCGCCAAAAGTAAAGGAAATCTTTCAACCATTTTGCCCAACTACTAAAACGCCTGCACAGGGGAGCTGTGGGAACGACAGCAAAAAAAAAATGATAATGCATGTGCAGGCACTGCTTGATAAAACTTACTTGCACTGATGAAGGTCAAATAACCACCATCATCAGGGCAGCATATCGGGCCGCCCTTAACTTTCCTAGCTTCACAATCACCACAACAGACTTTAATTGTGTCTTATAATACTTGTGAAGAAATAAGAAAGGTCATTCCCTTAGACCAAAAGGAGTGTCTGGAAAGAACAATTGGCTCCTATCCACGCTGTGAAGAGCTTTAGACGAAACCCACAACAACTGCCCATGCGACGTCACTTGAATTCACACACGTAGCTCTACAAAGAGTGAAAACAGATTCGGCCCGCCGTTACCTGGAATTTCCGGAAACGCCGTCCCGAACACGGCAGCAGCGTCGGCCACCGCCGTGCTAGAGCGGCTGACGCCGCCGCTGTAGCCCGGCCATGAGTCAGGAGAATGAAAACTGAGAGGAGCGCCTTTCGAAGGGTGAGGCAGCGGAACCTAGCCTTCCTGATGTTGTAGCTTGAGGCTACACCACCGCGCGACGCAGCGGAGACACTGAAACAATTCCGCGTGTGAGCTCAGTGATTCCCATTTATAGCGATTTAAACTAGTTGGTTTTGTAAGTTTGAAAACTGTGAGAAAGCTGAGGGAACTTTTATAATCGCTATTTATCAGAACCAGTTGCAACTTCCGCCTTTTGTAGTACCTCTTAAAACACAACCGGATTAGTATTCACCACTTTAGAAAACGGAGTTGCATTCGTGGGAAGCAGTGCGCAAACGGTAGCGTTTCTCGAGATGTCTGTATGTGGCCTCTACATTTTGTTTTCCCGCCCTGCAAAGCAATCCTTAACGTATGTTCGCCGAACGATCACTTAATTCCGTCGGGTGCGGGTTATTCTGGCGGTGCTGTCGAATCAACCCATGCGAAGCCGCCATGCAATGGACACGAATATGCACCAAAAAAGGCCCAAAACAACCGTCGCTAAAGCAAACGACAAAGCCGTACCGTGGCTTGGTCAGCTGGTATACCCCCAGGTAAGCGATAGCTGTGCCACTATCGCCAATTTGTCCCCTGTTGCTTGGTAGGCCAGGCTGTCAAAACAAAAAAAAAATCACACATGCTGCTATGCCAACGCTTTCGTTGATGTGCGAGGAGGAAACCCCGTGCCGCTTATCGTCTGCTATGGGCTGAACCAGAGTCCTTCAAAAGCATTGAAGGACTCTGGCTGAACGAACGCGACTGCTTTGTGTGCCGCAAGCGTGAACAAACACCGCTTGCATTTTGCTTTTCAGATTGTGTTTCTGCTGCACATCTTTGAGTTGCTAATTTGCGTAGACTCTCAGCACATGCACTAAACATTTGTTTGGATATCTTTCTAAGTTGGATACCCGCAAGCCAGCATGGCCTGAAGCATGACAATTTTGTTTGGGGCAGAAAAAGTATAAGGCAGAAAATGTGGTTTATTCACTGATTTTATTCGCAACGTAGCGCAAGCGAAGTTCAATACATGCCACAATAGTACAGAGCTGTGTATCTCGTATAGTAAGTTCAAATGTCCGCATTTTGTGCCAGTTGCACAAACATAAAAAAAATCTTTGTACAATTCATCTTAGACATAATATTGCTGCATAGGTCACGACGTTCATTTGCTGTACACAACACAATTCTAAGAAAATATGTAGCATAAAAACACGCGTTAGTGGATAATAAAATAATTTTCAAGTCAGATGCCCAGATCATTCCGCCACCATTAACAACCGCTCCATATTCTTATTCTCGTAAACTTGCTAGCCGAAAAAAAAACCTTTTATAGTAGGCGAATTTTCTTCGTGTTCGCCATACGTCACAATTAGTAAATGGAAGAATTACCACCATAGATATCAATAAACAACACGCAAAATCGAAACAAATATTGAAAGTGCAAACAAGCTACAAAAAATGTGCCCTAGCACAGGTTGAAAGCCGAAGCGCCCCTCGGCTGTCGCGCACGTAACTCAAACTCCTTGTAACACGGAATGCAAGCGGCCAGCTGCCACGTAAATAATTAGGGGGGCTTCTTTCGTGTTAATACGCATTCAAATGTCACTATAAGAAACTGATTGTCGGAACGCTCTAAAGCCAAACCAGTTCATCGAAGAAGCATTTAAGCCCCTTAGGCGAACATAATTTCCAAGCTTCTCTCTGTTGGAAAGAAAATGAAGAGCAACCGCTCACCAAACCAACACAGAAGCGAAATTTCCGTCTGCGTGTCCGCCGGAATCAATCGGCTCATGAAACAGTCGACAAGTAGCTTCGCATGCTTACAACATTACTGAGAAATGCGTTGTACCAAACAAAAAGAAACTCACTGCAAAGCAACAGCAGATGATTTTTCGGTTCGCCCAGCAGCTTTTTTAATAAGGATATCGCTCACTTCTTCACAACTTTGACAGAACAAAAAGTGTGCTGACCCGTCGACCGCTGGGAAGCGGAAAAATATCGGTGTGCTATTGCTTCCCGAGTTGTCGCACGGCACAGCATCGAAGCACGCATTGTGACATTTTTTATGTTTCTCTGACATTTTGAGGCCGTTCGCACGCGTAGACACCAAAAGTTTCACCTTCAAGGTATCAAGGCATACTACAAAACTTATACACGTGCGCACAGTGAAAGCGGCAGGAGCAGACGTACAGGATGGCAGCAAAAGAGACAAGAGCGAAAGCGACGCCCATCGGCGCAACGAATGAGCCGCATAAATGTAAACTAAATGGAATAAAACTAAAAGGAAACAGCCATGAACACACTTTATTTCTACACATTATGGAACCGCTTTACTTTATTGCTGCGTGTGTTTAAAAGATAAAGCCACGTATGCAAAAGTTGCTAAATTTTCGCTTGGCTACCAGCACCTTGGCGGCACTTTATTTTGCGATACCGCAACTAGCCGAAGTGGTTGGCCCCTGGCCGTACCGCCGACGCCGCCGCCGGCGAGCAGGCACTTCCGCGCGGAGAACGCTGGGTAAAATCGCGGCGCCATCTCTAGTGTGCTCCGTAAATGAAACCCTCAGCCTCTCCTCTCAACCCCTACAATGATCAAGATAGCGGACGCCCTAACCCGATTCAGAGACATAGGTCGCGTCATCTACGCTGATGACGTTACTCTATGGGTCTCCAAAGGAAACCTCCAACAGAAAATGGAACAACTGCAAGCTGCCGCAAACGGGGTTGTGGAAAAGGCAAGAGAGAACGGCCTCGAATGTTCACCTGAGAAATGCGAGGTGATCCGAATCTATCCAACAAAAGAACAACTACCTTCCCAAATCCAAATCGGAACAAAGACCATCCCCGAAAAAAACCAAATCAGAATACACGGCATGATAATACAGAGCAACAACCAGACTGACGCAACGATGCAGAAGCTCAAGAAGACAACAACCCAACTTGCTGGGATTATCAAAAGAATTACAAGAATCCGCAGCGGCATAAGCGAAAAAGAGACACTCAGACTCGTCCAAGCACTCATAATCAGTAGAACCACATATAGCCTCCCTTTCCACATCACCACGAAAACCCAAGAAGAACGAATAGAGCCAAACATACGAACTGCATACAAGGCAGCTTTAGGTCTGCCTTTCTATGCATCAAGCGACAAACTATCAGCTCTAGGAATCTTCAATACCTTTCAAGAGCTAAGAGAAACGGTGCTAGTAGCCCAGAGAGAGCGTCTCAACAAAACTTCAGCAGGAAGAGCCATCTTGCGCAGAATCGGAACTCCACGAAAAAGAATCAGGCAAGACCGGATGACCAACATCACCCTAACTCAACGCAAAAGCCTGATCCCACGCCCCCTACCCAAGAACATGCACCCCAACCTCCACAAAGACCGAAGGGTTGCCAGAATCAAATACCTACGGAAATCATTCCAGCACCAGAGCAACACAGTCTACACGGATGCAAGCAGAGGCGCAAACCGGAACTCAACAGCCGTAGCGGTGGACCACCTAGGCGAGCTAATAGACTGCATAACTATCGAAGACTTACCCTGGTATTTTGAGTCCTTCCTCCACTCGAGCCTTCCCTGGAGGAGATCCTTGAAGTCAATTTCCCCATGTATAAGGATTGCGGAATCCTCCCCTCAGCCGAGTGGAGGGAGCAAATGGAGTGGAGGAGGGACTCAGAATACGGCCCTTAGACACGGGCGAAGCGGAGACAAGCGCCGTCCTACTAGCCATAAGATGGGGCGAACACGACGACCAAGCGCTGAACATCCTCACGGACTCAAAAAGAGCCATTCTAAACTTAGCGGAAGGCAGAGTTCCCAAGTCCACGCAGCGGATTCTTCCTGCAACGCTGAAGCATAAGCACACCATCATTTGGTGCCCCGGCCACGAGGGGATAGATGGAAACGAGATGGCCGATGAGGTAGCGAGGTTCCTAACGTACCGCGCCGAGTTAGAGCACTCATACAGTCTTCCCCCTCCTGAAACCCACCAAGAACTCCTCGCCAGGCTTCGTCTCAGCAGGCAGAAGTTCCCCCCTCCGCACAAAGGCCTTAACACCTACGAAAGCCAAACACTAAGGAAAATTCAAACGAACACCTTCATCCACAAGTCTAGACTTGCTCTAATGTTCCCGAACACCACAAACGAACTCTGCAAAAAGTGTGGAGAGGTGGCAAATCTCTTCCACGCATACTGGGGATGCCCCGTTATATGGCCCCCGGAGAACGCCCACGAACCCAACACACTAGAGACATGGGAGGCAGCCCTGGCCAACTCCGCCCTCGGGACTCAGCGAGAGCTGATCCGGAGAGCGAAGATCGGGGCAGCTGAAACTGGGGCCCTGGAAAGAGGGCTCCACTCACTTCTCTAGCCCCACTTCCCCTTCCCTTATCCCATTTCCCATCAAGAAAGTTTACTGACTGACTGACTCTCACCCCCTACCGCCAACTCCGACGAGTTGGGAGTTTGTGTTGTCCCGCACGCCACGAAAGCACCGTTGGCTGATAGAGCTAGAAAGCTTTGCTTTAAAGCAAAATGGGGACCGGACATCCCATAAATAGGCACATCTCCTTAAAAAAAAGACGGGATGCCATGACGGATACGTCACTGATCCAGCAACTTTCCATTCAAATCCTCCCCCTACTAAAAAACATGATTCAAACCTACGCGAGGACAGGCGACAATTTAGGACCAAATTTCTTTGAGGAAAGTTCTAAAACCATTATAACAGCAGCATAGACCGTTGCTGGGACGTTGGAAACTACAAGGCAGCAATTGTTGTAATGGAGTACTGTGGCAATCGCTGTCATGAAATTACCTTCATAACACGGGAATCAGTCCCATTTGTGATTCCCCTAGCGGAACAATCGAATAGATGCTTAAAAATGGTTGCATGCACTTGTACACTTGGGAAATATTCTCGAATACACACCGATATACAGTTCACAAATACATTAACACAGGCGCGCAAGGGTCTGCAAGGGTGCCACACAGCTGACCAAGGTCCACTCGCATTCGTATTCTATGCTCCCTGTTTACCACGGCTATTCTGCAGTTCTAGCTGAACCCATGGGGCCTACCATCTCTTCATCCCCTTCTCCAAGACAGTCAATAAGTCTTACTACACAGACACTTCTCTCTCTGCGTGCGTGCGTGTCTCCCTTATAACAAACCCAAACTTCAGTCAGTCCAGTGCGATAAACACTTACACTTGGGCACTGCTGTTTTCTCTTTCGAACTGACCAACACCTTGCAGCCGCAAATTTACAAGCCAATATCTTTAGCCCCGCAAGCATAGATGGCCTGCGAGTTTCCTGCGCCGCTGTGATTAAAACTATTGCGGCTACCATAGCTGCCGTCCCGGAACTTACTTAGAAAGCATAAACCGTAAATGCAGCAACACTATTCCAAAATTCTCTCTCGATGTGAGAGTAACGATAACGCGTCATACACCTTAAGACGTCAACGTAGATGTCATCTGCAACGTTTATGTTAACCGTGAGAAGAATATAATTGTTACATGCCGCAAAAAAAGTGCCAGCAGAGCTTCCGCTCTCAAAATCTGCGCACGAGTTCACGGCAAGGCAATAATTTCAGAACGCTTCCCCTCACTGCAAAATGGTCGCATCACAATAAATTTCGCTGGAGAATTTGTACTTTTTTCAATGTTTGCCCGGATAAAAAAAAAACCATTTTCTTTATTGCTTCTTTTTCAACCGCTCGCATCTCTTCTACTGTCGTCGTTGTCATTGTATCTATTCACGGTATTAAAACACCGGGACACTCGTTTTCTAACGCCTCGCGTGCTTCGGGCTTCAAAGACACGGGACTGTTACTGCAAAGCTGTACGCCTTACCCGTCAATGGTTTCAACGCCTTGGGCAAGAACGCCAAGGCGCCATGAATACACTTATACACTGCAAGCTTCGCCCCTCCCCATGTTTCACGTTAGTGGAGATGGCCCAGTTCTTTGACTCGATAGACCTTAGAATCGCCACAAAGCGCCTGTAATCGTGACCTTAAGGTATGAAAGTAAAGGTACAGCACTGTGTGCACCGAAAGATGCACACAGGAAAATGACAAGACCTCTATATATTCCCAACGTGTCGATTGGCGTGGTGCCCGAAGTGGCATGCAAGACCAAAGTGCAATCCCCGAACGACCGAAACAATTGCAGTAAAAGAAGCGCGTATTCAAGCTTTATTTGCAATTAGTTCAGCACGTACAGTGCTGGGAAGCGTTGAGATCGCCGGAACAGCTTGAGCCGCATTGTCCAAAACGACTGGGTACGTCGTGAAGGGCTTCGTGCCCTTCATTCAGGGTCTGAAATGGGAAATGGACAAAGTAAGTACACGACAGGGCCACTAGAAACCGCGCGAGAAGGAGAAGCGTTCCAGGAAAAGCGAACAAGAAAAAAAACCAGAGCAGCCACCAATATCAATTGCAAGTGGTAACTGGGGTGCATAGAGTAGGTAAGAAGGACGTCATGCAAGACCCGTTCCAACAACAACAGTTGACAGTTGTCTAGATAGCTGCCAATGGAAGCCCGAACAAAACCTGCGGAAAATGCTTCGTATTAGCCCGGTTTCAACGGTATGCGTTAGAGCAAATATGACACAAAAGAAAAAGCTTCCGACGAGTGAGAGCAGACGCCATTGCACAAAGATCTGCTGAAGAAATTCAAGTACTGCATTGCATTCCAGTACAGACAGTGGGGAATGCTGCTCTACACAACAGAGTGAACTTACCGCAGCGGCACTTGCACTCGCTAACTTCTGTGGTGCAGTTCAGCTTCTGCGTTTTGGGGCAGTCGAGGTAGCGCAGGTACTTGCAGGGGTCGTCGGCCTCCACTTAAAGCAGGATGAGGTAACGCCGCAAAGCATTAGTAACAGAGTTCGGAGGCGGACAGAATAAAATAAAGAGGACAGCCAGCATGTTTCACGTAGTCGCAGAGCCGAAGAAATGAGAAAAAAAAACAGGGGTAGAAATGGAGACTTCTACTGAGCTCATGGTGCGCTCGACATGAATAAGCACCACCGAGGGCGAGGGACGGGACGTTGTGAAGAGGAATACGCGATTCGAGTCATTGGCGCGCAGCATCACCTAGTTTACAATAAAACGCGGGCAATAAAACGTAGTGCAGGTGGTGGCGCGGAATGGTAGAGATTGTTTAGATTCCGTAGTGATAGGCAAGCATACGAATTAAAGGTATATCTACACCGGCAGAGGGCTTAGTAACTTGTTACCAAACGCAATGCGGGAAAAATGTGCGCGCACATCAACAGCGGAACCTCCACGAAAGAAAGCATGCCGAGCGGTAGTTTGGCGAAAATCCTGTGAACGATACGGCAAGTCGGATTCCATATTCACCGGTGTTACTCCTGCTAGCTAATGGTATCGCTGAAAGGGAGGAACCTTACAGTGCGCTAGTTAAACAACAGCGATACGGTACGCAGCCATCGAAGGAAGTGATCAATGCAGAGCATGTTTCCGGCATGGGAAGTACAGGCTGTCATACAGTGTGGCGCCCTGGAGACTCACCGCAGGTGCAGCGGCAAACTTCTGGAGAAATGAAGCAGGCTACCTTGGATCCGGACGTGCAGGACAAGCGGGGGCATTCAGGGTCGGCTGCGAGAGACGGAAAAGGAAGCAGAATGCACACGTTGTTTGTGGGCATTTGCCCTGGGAGGAGGGCTTTCGAGGGCCGTGAGTTTGACAGTTTGCAATTTGAGAAGCACCGGACAGACTGAAACGTGTACTGTCAACATACATTAAATTGCATGAAAGGGAGCGCCTACTTTGCAGACCACGCTGCGCAACCTGGTGACGGAACGTGTATGTGCAGTGCTAAGCCGGAAGCGTTCGTGTCGAACCTAGGTGTCGAAGTTGTATAGGTAGACGCATCATTTTGAATTTCCGCACCGACGTGTGGAGCGCTGTTTCACGCTATCGCCATCCAGCTTAATCGTGAGCGACTGTAAGCCTGCGCAGGGACTAAGGTAAATAACGCTATCTTAAACCAGCGCTAAATACGGCGGTGGGAAAAGGCAAAATGTTCACGCGTCTAGCGATACTGCTACGCCTAGGTATAACCGGAACCTTGATGACCTACTACTGCACCTACGCGACGCGTCCCCACGTTACACAGCATAGACTGAAGCCACACGCCGGTTGTACCTATGTGGATGTACCGTGATAGTTGAGTGACCTGTTCACGTACCGGATGATCTTCCTGGCGGACATAAACACGCGTCACAGGCATTACGAAAACAAAGCCTGAAGCGTCGTTTCACAGCATTGTGTCTTTTCAAACATGCACCAAGATTTTAAAAGTGACCACTGTCGTTTCTAGACGAAAACCTAGTGCATAATGCTTCCAGAACAGTAGAGTAGCGGTCAGTAATTTTTCTGCTAAGGATGTTGAATAATGTAATTCTAATTATTTATCTAACTCGCAAAGTACTGTCCTAATCAATGAAGTGCCATTGAGGCGCTTGTGAGAGGCATATAAGATGCGGTATTTTCAGCGACGAACTAATTGCGTTCTCACTTGTTCTGACAAGCAAAGAAACCCGCGAATAATGAAGAATACCACAAAATGGCGCTTCCACTCGCCTCATGAACCAGCACCCTCGAATACGCGATTAAAAGCAAATGCTTTTCCAGTCACGGGTCTGCAGAGTCGCGCGCAAAGAAAATACACAAGCCCACACAAAATAATGGCATGCATTGAAGGAGCAGCAACAGCATGTTGGCAAGGCGCGGGCGAGAAATAACGCACACAGACGGTCGTGATTTGTGCTTTCTTTTTGTTATGTCATCAGCCTGTTCGAGGACACTACTTTATTACGCGGGCGGAAGCGGCGTCCCGTAGTATTTCATATTCCGCGGGATGTCTTTAACAGTCTCAATAAATACGTGATCAAATTGTTAATTGCTGAAAATACCAGAGATTACTTGTGGGCAAGTACAACTGGCTCATTGACACTTTAAAAATTAGAACTGTACTGAAAACAAAGCACTGCGTTTTCTTCGGGTAATGCCATTGCCCCGTACTACGATAAATGGCTGAACTATCATTCTAGCCGCTCTTCAACGCAATAATTCACTCACCAGCAATTGCGACGTACAGGAGGCAGAAAGTGAGCGCGGTAGCAAGGAGGAACTTCATCGTGGGTGCCTGTAATGAAGGAAGCAGGGAAATATAGCGTAGCAGCAAACGACCACCAGCACAGGCATCTGAAGTCCACGCAATGACAAACCTGAACTGATCGTATTGATGTAGGGTATCCCGAAATATGCAGCGCGGCGAGAGAGACCTGGGAAGTGTACCCATCTTTACGAAGAACGATATATTACGCCACCTCTAAACGGCAACGTTATCGCAATTTTGGGAAGGGAGAAAGATGAACGGGTAAATACGAAACGCAGGACAACTAACGGGACATCACGAATATCAATACTGAGTCATGATCTGTGGTGGCGTTGTGTGGTTGTTTGCAAGAATATGCTTGGCCTGCTAGTCTCCTGTAAACTAAACTATGCAGTGAAGATAGAAAGACCTAGCCCAGCATGGACAGCCACCGAGAACCTAATGCTGTCATGCGCGGAGGAGTAAGAGCGATCCAGGCAAGTAAATGATGTGCAGTAGCTCCCGTGGTGGGAGCACAAATAGAAATAAAAACACGGGAAAGACGTAAGCTGCTTTGGAGTTACGAATCCGAATGTGAATATTGGAGTGCGAAGCGCTGCGTGAGAGCGACGTGAAGCAAATAAAGAGGAAAAAAAGCGAGCGCAAAAAAAGACGTACTAACCATAGCCAGTGTCGACCAGTGTGGCTACGAAGTAAAAGCGAGCGATGACGCAGCGAGAAGGACAGCAAGAAAACAGAAGTTGAATGGCCTGCGGAGTTCAGCGTAAACCGTTGATGGCCACAGTGATCGTTGCCTTTGTCAAAGGGGCCGCCAAGTTTTTCGCGGCCTACGCAAGCTGGTTCCGTTGTACCGCACTGGCGAGAAAAGAGGACCAAGGGTTGCTCTATATTTGAAACTTCCTTACATCACAACGAAGGCAAGGGAACAAAAATATTGCACGGAAAGGGGACGACTGCACGACCTTAACGAGATTTAGTTATGCTGTAGGTAATCAAATGGTTGTATTACGCCTGAAATAACGCAAAGTGTGGTTATCACGGATTGAAGGCGGGCCTGTTGGTACATAACCTAGTTACAAACAGCGCAGTAACAGGGCGATAGGAAGATCACACTGTTCTGCGGAGTGTTTCTGTGGTCTCCTTATCGTCCTGTTTCTGCTCTGTTTGCAACTCAGTTATGGTTATCTTGAAGGTGCCGGCATTTGTGAAGAGTTAACGTTTTCCTCGTAACTGGTAGTGTACGAAAGCAGGAATGGCGCAATAATCACCGTAGCCTCTCTGACTGTGCAAGAAATGCTACACCCGTTGTCGTTGCGAACGCTTATTTTTGGCGCCGACTGCATATGTTGAGGCCGCATTCATTACAACAATGATTCGGTCAGACACCACTCCTGTAGATATACTGCGTAGGTGAATTCCCTTTAAACGTTACCAAATACGACGGGTTACGCTATTCGAAAAGAAAGCGGCAAAAAAAGTGTCCGGGAGGGACGTTAAGCCAGGACCAGCCAGGCACTGCACTTAAGCGTTATAACAAATCATATGTTTCTTAGTGCACAAATTTTGCAAGGAAAACAGGTGTGCGCAGTCAAGGTGCTCAAGTAAATCGTACAATCAGGAAAGGGGTGCGGTAGATGCGATTAAATTGCAACCAAAATTAACCGGGGCAGCAAAGTACAAAAGTACCGCGCAAAATAGAAGCGAACGCATAGAATGAGTAGTCCAGAACCTGCGATGTTCGAAGTACTGGTAGCATTAAACGACAATGTTCCATCTTTGACTCCCACAACAAAACAGGACGCTTACTCTGGTGCATCAAGGGGTGGTGTTAAATCGTAAGGTTTCAGTCACTCGCAGAAATGAATGAAGGCCTGGCAATATCCGCTTGCACCATACCTGAAGGGGGTAAGCAAGAAAACAAGGCACAGCCAGCCGACGGGAGGGTGGGTTGAAGAATGCACCGGTAGTGGGAGGAGCCCCAATCTATAGCTTACGTCTCCTGTTCATGTGCGCAAAACGGGGGTGATGAACGAAGCCACCGCGCACTGAAATATAGCGGGAAACGTGAATGTCATCTGCTGGTAGCGATAACGTCACCCGCAAAAAGTAAGAAACGGGCCTACAGCGTAACGTCAGTATCACAGGCTACTACGGCGTTAACCGGCCTTATCTTCGCTGGTATGAAAGCTAGCGTCTTAACTTTTTTTACTGAGGATAATGGTTATAGTCGAGCTTTTCTGTGCGCATGCTACAGCTGGCGCATCCGCCCTCCCTTAGAGTCAAAAGATAAACGCTTCCCGCACACAAGTGCGCTCATCCTTAAAGGGACACTGAAGTGAATTTGTCAAGCTCCCGTTTTTGCTTGCACTGTGTAGACTGGCTCAAATTAACACACTATTCATCGTTTATCCGGTTGACAAATCGGTAATTATTTTACAAAGCGCGAAAGAAGAAAAACTACAATGCGCGGTTTGCGGCGGCCGCACCAACTAAAGGCTGTGACGTCAGGAGGGGGGGCACCGTGATTGGACGATGCCCAAGGTTAGCAATCAAAAGTTTCGGTTTCGGTTCTGTAAAACAACATGCTTGACATCTGATGGCGTTGTTGGATGGGCATTCTCGATTTCTCAATTATCACCGTACCGCGCTTCTGCCATGTTGTCAGCTGTCAAATGTCTAAGATAAACCTCCCAGGGCGGCTTGGAATCGTAGAAATCACTAGACGATGCCTACGCAGTGGATGAACGCCCTCCGCGTCACCGCAGACTCTCAAATGTCATGCGCTTTTCCCGCATATTCGGAGCTTGCCTCACTCATGTCTGTTCGTAAAAAGCTAGTTCGCACTAGGCCAAGGGTGTGCTGATTCAGGCCTGGGCCCACTGCCCGCAAGCAGTCGGTGCTTGTGGCAACAGCACGCCAACGAGAGCTCGCTAGCGCGTCATTGTCAGTATGCGCGCGTTCTGCGATCTCGCTCGTGGAGCAGTGAACGTTACGGCCCAAAAATGGGGAACTCCGTTCAGAAAACATCGGCCGCATACGAAAAAATCAACTTACAAAAAAAATATACATAATACATGTACCCTCGGGGATTCGAACTTGCGACCTTCAAAATAATTTCCAGCGCCCCAGACCGCTAGGCCACGAGCCGCCACTGGCCAGGTTGGATATATAAGGTTTATAATGTACGACCAGTTTACACTTTTATTTATTTTAAGCATTTTAAGTACTTTATGTGACTATTTGTTGTATATCACTCCTTCAGTAAGTGTCCCCCAAACTTCCACAATATCTCACGTCTAGCAATTGCATTTCTTTGACGGAAAAGCGTTCGCACATGTGCGGTCGTGCTGCTGACCGCTGTGCTTGTTTACCCAGCGCAAAAAGTGCTTCCTGCTCCCTAGTTTTGCGCTGTACGGTAAAAGTTTCAGGTGATTTTATTTTCTTAGTACCTATATTGACTTCGCTGACTCTTCTCCCGCCTTCAATTGGCCTTAGATTTTCCTACTAGCGTAAAGTCAGCGAAGCGTCGCATGTGCACTTGTGCAGCGCTTGTGTGGAGCGACCCGGACTCTGAGTTTGACACAGTGTACAAACTAACAAAGTAAGGAAAGGCACATTCTTTCATTCACAAAGGTGTTGTGGCTTAGTTTCAATTGAGTGAGCGAATAGCGACGACCCGTCCGCGGCCGGCGGACGAAACGCTGGGCCGACTGACTCGATCGGTAGGTCGGCTGGTCGGCGAACCGTGCAGTAGCGCAGCCATTTTCCAGCTCATCTCCTGCTGACGTCACACGAAAACGCCACAGAAAATGGGCGAGCGTAAAGAGAGGAGGACAGCATTTTCGAATTGATTTTTCTACTAAATAAATTCGCGTAAACGCGGCCAGAGTGGTCGAAACAATGCCTACGGACTCCGAACTACAATTTGCGCTAGTAATCCCGCAATGTTTACAAATCACTTCAGTGTCCCTTTAAATGTCGGCCACTAAAAGGTCAGAAATGCCAAGGAGGGTGAGTCATTAAAACTGATTCTTCAGTGATAATGAACGTTTCATCGCAGGTGACTACTGCACGTGCGTGCAACCGCGCACTTTGTCGGATACCAGTGTGCGCAAACATTAAAATTATATTGCAATACTTAGAACAACGCTAAACCGCTCTCAAAAGTGGAGGTTTGTCATTCGACCGCTTCGCAAGAGCCGATATGCCTGTTATCACCAATAGCGCCTCAGTCGCCATGAAACACGCAGACTTTTCTTCGATTGATCCGTATGCGTTCGGGCTTCTTTGCTTCAATACTGCGTGGCGTGCGCGGTGTTGAAACACGCCGATCATGGATTACAACGCGCCTTTTCGCATTCTGCCCACTGTTGGAATTTTAAAGCAAAGCTTTTTACCTCTACCCCCCAAGGGTTCTTTCGCGACCGTTGGTGTCACCAGAAAACTCCAGCTAACAAATAAAAGAATTTACTGGCAACGCCGGGAATCGAACCTGGAACTAATAGACTAACAAAGCGAGAGCCCGTTGTCTTACCGATTTAGCTACGAGCCCACACGAAGACTGGGAAGACAGGTGGTGTACTAACCAAGCACATCTACGGGTTTACCCCCTGCGTTCTCGCTGAATGCCACGTGAAAGCGTCACGCGACCAGTCATGCCCATCTAGCGGCCCTGTGCGCACCTTACTCATGTGCTAAGAGTTACAAAAATTAAAGGAAGCTCACACCAATGGATGACATCTCACTTCTACTACGCCAATGTGCTAAAGCCTGTGGCATCCAGTGTTCACGTAAACAATCACAGCTCCTTGTCATCCGCCCTCACGCCAAACCAAGGAATACACTCAAATAATCCTTGATGGCCAGGCCATCACTCCAAGCCCCAGCATCAAGATCCTAGCTGGGCCTACATCTCGAGGCTAACATCAGGAGTGACGTCTCCTTGCAGCGCCTCAAAAACAGCATTAATCAAATCATACACATGATCAGGCGAGTTGCCACCAAGAAGCGAGGCCTAAAGGAATCCGGTACCTTTCGATTAATTGAAGCTTTTGTCCTCTCGAGAGTTACTTACGTCAACCCCCTGTCTTCTTCTAGACAAGGAAGACATAGAGACGCTTTATATAATGATTAGAAAGGCGGTCGAGCAGGCCATTGGTCTTCTTATGAGTGCGTCCACACAGAGGCTGCTTAGCACGGGGCTCCACAACACCGTGGAAGAGCTGATATAAGGCCATCTTTCTAACCATAAGGTCCGACTCAGAACTGCGATGGGTAACCGCATGCTTCACCAGATTGGCTGGGCAGCCCAGAATGTCACTCCGCTTGACGTACTCCCAGACTCTTGGCAAGTAAAACTAAAGATGCTCCCTTTGCTTAGAAATATGAACCCCTCACATGACGAGGGTCACCGAAAAGCACGGGCTCAAGCGCTAAACACCACCCTCGATGGGAATCATGCAGTTATCTACACAGACGCCTCCAAACATCGAGGGCAGCGATACGCCATAATCGTGGCTACCTTCAGAACCAACCTCGCGTGTACCTCTCTTAGGACCCAAGAAATGACGGCAGCAGAAGAGGCAGCCATCACCTTGGCTCTCGCTCAACCAGGGGTTCTGAGGGTAGTCATTGATTCCCAGCAAACCTACTGGAATTACCAGTAGGGTTGGGTGTCCTGACCTGCACTGCGCGTGCTAAAAAACCACTCCCCAAACGGTTTCATTCAGCTCATCTGGACACCCCCCTCACACTTCAATGGAGGACAACAAATACGCCCACCCAACAAGCCTGTGCTTTTACCTCCCATGCTATGGAGCTGCACGAGGTCAGTCACCCGCTTGTCACGTTCAGGGAGATAACCCAGCATTATCGCATTCTGAGACAGACCGTACCTTCGCCTTACCCTGACCTTTCCAGAGAACAACAAACTACCCTACGGCTTATACAATCCGGGCTCCTTCCCACAGCCAACGCGTCTTCACTTAACGCATCCGAATCGCTACGACGCTGAATGTAAATTTTGCTCAGAAGTAGGAACACTCCGCCCCGTAATCGGGGTGTGCGGCTTTAGCCTTGAGCACCCTCCTCTCTTTCCGTCAACTACCCAACCAGAGCAATGGGAGATGCTGCTCTCCAGGCCCTCTTTACCTACCCAGCTTCAGTGGGTGGACAGAACACAGGCGCGTGGACTGCATATGGGCCCCACGGAAGAAGGAATCACTCCCCAGGGCTGCTCTCTGGGCCGTTCAGAAATCTGAACAGAAGTATTTCTTCCCCCTGCTCCTTCTCTGCCGCAAACTCGTCGCCTCCGTCCGCGGCGCAGAGACGGAGAAGACAGATCGTCTAACACCGGGTTGGAGCTTACTTTAATTTTATAAAAAAAGTTTCCACTCTTGTGCTACACTAATACAACTCAACCAAACACCGTTCATGCTTCATGCATTGATTTAACCTTAACAAGAATGTCTCTTTGAAGGAATAAATGGTGTGGTTAAGTGCATTTCACTTCTCTCTGGTTTTGCTATTTGTAGAGCGATGTGAGTGAATTTAAGTGACGTCGCATGGGTAATCGTTATGGGTGCCGTTTACAGCTTTGCTTTCCAACCACATTCACGGGGTGGATTGGCGCGATTTTTTTGGTTTCCAATTTCGTTTATTGTAACCCTGCAGGGAGCCCCTAGAAACTGCACGCACAGGTTGTTTCCAAATACTCAACGTAGGGGGACGGACGAAACTGTAAGTTAACATGCGCAAGAAGGTGCAATAAATGAATCAACACGTGCTATCGATTTAGAGAAATTTAATCAAAATCCAATAGTTTACCTACACCACATCAGATGGCAGGGCAGGTGATACGCGAATGAAAGGAAAACACAATTCGTACGAAAAGTAGATATAATCCAGTTGTATTCAAACCAAATTTGTTATTCAGGCATCTATAGATAGCTTGCAGTGGCGGCACGATAGCTGCCATGTTGCTGAACCGCGTGCATGGCTAAAGGCAGTGAACTTATTTCGAGCAGCGCTACGGAAGCTGCGAGCAGTGCACAAGAAAGAACCATGGCGAAGTCACGCGCGAGCTATGTATTGTGGACTTCCCAGATCGCCCATTATTCTTCATCTTGGCGCCAAGATTTTTATGAATGGCTTTCAGATTTGTCACCTGTTTTCCGGCTGACAAAACTTTTCAGCGTGATGTCGTAATTTTGACATTTCACGGCGACTACTGTTGCGATGCTGTTACGCAACCCGTCTTCTGCGCTCGGGTGAACCACCAAAAACCTGCTGCATCGGTATTCCCTAATCGACGTTCGACGACCCGGTGAGTACACAGTGGCGAACTATGCTGCTACTTGACAATACCCCTTCCAGCGACCAAGTGCCCCTCAAGCCCAAATCGGCCAGCGGTGGTGCTGACAATAGCATCGCTTGGCGCCCCGCAGTGCAAGCTTCGGCGGCGTACACCGGCGGCAAAATAGGCCGGGGCACGCGAGCGCGTGGCAAAATGCATTGCCGTGCTATCTCACCTTGCACTTCTGGTGTCGAGACAGCGATGTGCGCGTGCGCGTCCAACACCTGTATACAACCATGCCTTCTATTTCGCTTCAAGCGGAAAAGCTGACAGAATTGAGCGCTCGGTACTAGGAGTAACTTTTTATGCTCAACACGTCTCACTGGCGGCGAACGGCGAGGTTGAAGACTCATTTGCTCTATCTGCGTGGCTCTGATAAAGGACGCATTGCAACGAGATTTCGATATCCAAATTGTAAGCGGGATACAGTTTCTTTTGCTGTCTAAACTCAAAACTTTTGGTCCGTGTCCCTGTCGAAAAATTCAACGCGTATTGCACCTATTACTATTTTTAAATGCGAATGCATTTCTTAGTCGGGGCTTCTCGTTGTCCGTCGGCGTGCGCCTGCGTTCCTCCAGCGCGAGCGCACGTGAGCGCGCGCCTCGTAGTACTGCCTTCGTCGTCGTCGTCGTCGTCTTCGTCGTCGTCGTCGTCGAGAGATAACACCTGCGGGCGTGCGCCCGCAGGTGTTATCTCTCCGCGCTCCCACTCGCCCCTATCAACAGCTGTGGCGCACCTAGCAACCGGAGCAGGTGGTAGCTCGGGCGGGAGTAGCGGAGGGCAAGGGGAGAGGAGGAGCGTGCTCGGGCGTGTGAGGGCGCTCGCATCGCGGAGCTCGGGCGGAGTAGCGGAGAGTGAGTGGAGAGGAGGAGCGCGCTCGGGCGTGTAAGGGCGCTCGCATCGCGGAGCTCGGCGGGAGAGAGAGCTCGCGCGCGGGGCGGGCGTGTTGCGCGGGTCTCTCTCTCCTCTCGGCGTACCCTATCTACATAATAATTACTCGCACCGCACTCATCAGTGCACCCAATGCATTCGCATTTCCGCACGATCCCCTTCGGGGAGGTGGGGGGATTTTTGTTGTCTAACCCGCGACCATCCCGATCTCCGTTGCATTTTTTTTCCCGTACCTGCCCTAATACTTGTGCCAGGTGACTTCTCATCACACTTTATTCGAAAATTCTATTACTCACCTTAATTCCTTTCCGTTTTGGTGTGCTCACTTTTGGTTAGACCCAACAGCATGTATTAGGAAGCAAAAACGCCTGTGCGTACGAGATTTAGCCACACGTTAAAGCTCCCCAGGTCGTCAATATTAATCCGGAGTCCTCCATTATGGCGCGCCTCATCGCCTGCGTACGTCCGCACGTTAAACTCTACAATCAAACATCGAATGCATGTATTAGGCAAAAAAATCACGCCAATCCACCCGTGAGTGTGGCTGGAAAGCAAAGCTGTAAACGGCACCCATAACGATTACCCATGCGACATCACCTAAATTCACTCACATCGCTCTACAAATACCAAAACCAGAGAGAAGTGAAATGCTCTTAACACACCATTTATTACTTCAAAGAGAGAAATCAATGCATGAAGCATGAACGGTGTTTGGTTGAGTTATATTGGTGTAGCACCAGAGTGGAAACTTTTTTTATAAAATAAAGTAAGCTCCAACCCGGTGTTAGACGATCTCTGTTCTCCGTCTCTGCGCTGCGGACCGAGATGACGAGATTTGCGGCAGAGAAAGAGGAGGAGGAAGAAATACTTCTGTTCAGATTTCCGAACGGCCTAGAGTGCAGCCCTGATTCCTTCTTCTCACAGTGCCAATTCTGCAACGCGCCCTGCACCTTGTATCACATGGTGTGGGAGTGCCAGCTTAACCCCTCACTTTCCCCGATATCTAATCCCTCGATTGAGCAGTGGGAGGAAGTGCTGGCCAGCTCTAGCCTCGAAGAGCAGCTTCGGCTGATCCACCGAGCTGAGGCGGCTGGACGCTCCAACGGGGTCCTGAACTGAGGAAACCGCCCGCTTGACTCCTCTCATTAAATAAAGTTTATTCTCTCTCTCTCTCCTTCTTCTGTGGGGCACATATGCAGTCCGCGCGGCCTGTGTTCTGTCCACCCGCTGAAGCTGGGTATGTAGAGAGGGCCTGGACAGCAGCATCTCCCATTGCTCTTGTTGGGTAGTTGACGGAAAGAGAGGAGGGCGCTCAGGGCTAAAGTCGCACTCCCAGATTACGGGGCGAGTGTTCCTACTTCTGAGCAAAATTCACATTCACCCTTATAGCGATTTGGATACATTAGGTGAAGATGCGTAGGCTGTGGGACGGAGCCCGGATTGTATGAGCCGTGGGGTAGTTTGTTGTTCTCTGGAAAGGTCAGGGTAAGGCGAAGGTACGGTCTGTCTCAGAAGGCGATAATGCTGGGTTATATCCCTGAACGTGACAAGCGGGTGACTGTCCTCGTGCAGCTCATAGCACGGGAGGTAAAAGCGCAGGCTTGTTGGGTGGGCGTATTTGTTGCCCTCCATTGAAGCGTGAGAGGGTGTCCAGATGAGCTGAATGGAACCGTTTGGGGAGTGGGTTTTTAGCACGCCCAGTGCAGGTAAGGACACCCATCCCTACTGGTAATTCCAGTAGGCTTGCTGGGAATCGATGACTACCCTCCGAACCCCTGGTTGAGCGAGAGCCAAGGTGATGGCTGCCTCTTCTGCTGCCGTCATTTCTTGGGTCCTAAGCGAGGTACACGCAAGGAGGTTGATTCTGGAGGTAGCCACGATGACGGCGTATTGCTGCCCTCGTTGTTTGGAGGCATCTGTGTAGATAACTGCATGATCCCCACCGACGGTGGGGTTTAGCGCTTGAGCCCGTGCTTTTCGGTGACCGTCGTCATGTGAGGGGTTCATAATTCTAAGTAAAGACAGCATCTTTAGTTTTAGTCGCCAAGAGTCTGGGAGTACGTCAAGCGGAGTGCCATTCTGGGCTGCCCAGCCAATCTGGTGAAGCATGCGGTTACCCATCGCAGTTCTGAGTCCGACCTTCTGGTTAGAAAGATGGCCTTCTATCAGCTCTTCCACCGTGCTGTGGAGCCCCGTGCTAAGCAGCCTCTGTGTGGACGCACTCATGAGAAGACCAATGGGCTGCTCGACCACCTATCTAATCATTATATAAAGCATCTCTATGTCTACCTTGTCGAGAAGAAGACAGGGGGTTGACGTAAGTAACTCTCGAGAGGACAAAAGCTTCAATTAATTGAAAGGTACCGGATTCCTTTAGGCCTCGCTTCTTGGTGGCAACTCGCCTGATCATGTGTATGATTTGATTAATGCTGTTTTTGAGGCGCTGCAAGGAGACGTCACTCTTGGTGTTAGCCTCGAGATGTAGGCCCAGGATCTTGATGCTGGGGCTTGGAGTGATGGCCTGGCCATCAAGGAGTATTTGATGTATTCCTTGATTTGTCAAGAGGACGGACGACAAGGAGCTGTGATTGTTTATGTGAACACTGGAGGCCACAGGCTTTAGCACATTGGCGTACTAGAATGAAATGCCATGAGCTTCCATATGAGCTTCCTTTAACTTTTGTAACTCTTAGCACATGAGCAAGGTGCGCAAAGGGCCGCTAGACTGGCGTGAGTGGTCGCGTGACGCTTTCACGTGGCATTCAGCGAGAACGCAGGGGGTAAACCGGTAGATGTGCTTGGTGAGTACACCGCCCGTCTTCACAGTCTTTGCGTGGGCTCGTAGCTAACTCGGTAAGACAACGGGCTCTCGCTTTGTTAGTCTAGTAGTTCCAGGTTCGATTCTCGGCAGTGCCAGTAAATTTTTATTTGTTCGCTGGAGTTTCCTGGTGACACCGACGGTCGCGAAAGAACCCTTGGGGGGTAGAGGTAAAAAGCTTTGCTTTAAAAATACAAAGACGTGATGGGATATATTTGGCACAAGATCGCCACCGAGGCAGGCAAGACGTGCTATCTGTTGGATCGGGGCAGTGCGAGCAAAGCACACTTCACCCTCGCCGTTCGCCACCGAAGCGTGTGCGAGCGAGGCATGTTGGTAAAGAAAGTGGCCCTTGTGGCCAAGCGCAGAATGTGATCGGCTTGGCTGCTTGACGTAAAAAAAAATACAGGGCAGCGAGCATGGCTGGATGCGCACCCGCACATGGATGTCTCGACAATAGAAGTGCAACGTCGGATGTCGCGGCAATGCATTTTGCCACGCGCTCGCGTGCCCCGGCTTATTTTGCTGCCGGGTGTACCTGTACATCATTGTCATGCCCTTATGTGGCGTGTCTGGCGACGCTGGAGATGCTTTCAACGAGCCGCCCGACGAATATTACGGCAGAGGAATGCAAGACGTCTTCCCGGTGGTGCAACATCACCAGGACAAAGGGGGCTTCGGCCCCAGGTGGATTGCCACGGCGAAGGCAACCTATCGCTCACCTGCGCAAAAGAGGGGCGTGTCTGTCGTGCGTGCGTGCGTGTGTGCGCGTGGGGCGCTACTATTAGCGCCATGAATTATGTGATTGGTGCGCCCTGTCGTCAGCCGACAAAAAGGGTGGAAGGGAACGGACCCAACGCGCCCATTTAATCTCTCGCGCACAGGACCGCACTGCCTGTTCTCTGAGATCGAGATGTAAATACTTTTACGTAGAGTTTTCTGCTCCTTCAACTTCGTCCACATGACTGCTCCTGCACGACACCAACAACGGTCCACTTCGACCACGCTAGCCTGGTTCGCAACCATATTTATGCTAGTCTGGACGTTTACTTTTCTCAACGTTTACTTAGCCTATATTTGTTACAAAAGTTTTGAATGAGTAGGTTCGTGTACGATGTGAGCGATCGGCGCAAAGCACTAAAGATAATACGGCCGCTCGAATTCATAATACAATAGCGGTTGGCCGTATTACAAGAATGGCAATTAGGCAAAATAATATATCCAATTTGTACTGAACAGTGGGGCTAACGTGCAGGATGCTGATACGCGCATTTCTGCCAGAAAAAGGGTAGGGCGAGGGCACGGAAAATTTAAAACAGGACACGGAATTACTGAAATAGCTTATGGGGTCACGCGAATGAACGTTTGGTCACCATCATTGTCATTATCAGTCCCACCACTACCACAAGTAGCCACTTTGTTTCCACTGAACGAAGGCCCCCATCGAATATGTCGGCTCCCCTTTGACTTATTTGACATCGCTTGGCAACCATTGTTTTAAGTGAATCCTCTATCGTTTCTCCCTTGTCTACATTACATCGCCTGCCCCAACCCGTTTCTTCTCTTAATCTGAATAACGATATCGCATGACATTCTTCTTTCATCAAGACTCCGTTTTTTTATCTCTGAGCGTTACGCCCAAAATGTTTGCTCCATGGCTGCTTGGGCCGATGTAAGTTTGCTTTCATGGCGCATAGTAAGATCCAAAGAGTCACCTGATATGACATCACTGGATGTACACAGTGGTTGAATATTACGAGTTTTAGTGACAAAGACAGCGCACCCCCCAAAACTTGTCTTCAGTAAATATAGATATGACGCTTGCATCATCAAACAGGTGTGTGAAATTTAGATCTGGTTGAAGGATATAACTTCCCAAAGATTATGAAAGCGAGGATTTGTAGCGTTGCGTATGGGTGGACGGAGAATTTCCTGGGCCATAAAAACTTTCTTTCTGTGCCTGCGCGAAAAAAGATCGACAAATATTGTTCTCTACACCCTACTTTGTTGCCACGAGCTGGCGGCAGGGACACCAGTGGCTCACGGGTGTCAGGGTGTCAGGAGGGCGAATAGAAGAACCACAAACCAAAGTACTCTTTAACACTGCTTTTCATCCGCACAGTAAAATACTCCACCAATCGTTACTGTCTTGTACTGAAAGCGTACATATCGATTGTAACGCGTTGTGGAATGCGTCGTAAAATCAGCTCGCATAACCCGTTCCGCGCTGATGAGTGATAACAAATTCAAAGACCAATGGTAACCACAATGCTGCACGATAAGCTCTTGCACGATTATATTGGCAAAAATACACTCAGTCACTTCCTGCGTCCACTCACCATATTTCCACCACCATCTTTACTAAACATCTACTATAAAAAACGCTTGGGCTCCCAAGTGTAACCATGGCGCCGATTGCCAGAGTTCGCTCTCCTATTGCGAAACGCTTAAAATGCCAGCAACTAGTCGGGATTGTGCCGGACGAAACAGCGTACTATTATTTTCTATAAATTGTCTTATTGGCGTTAACCATTCATTGAAATCGTACGTCGCAGGGCCGCCACTGCTTACGGATAAGGCATCTGTGTACTAGACCAGGAAGTCCGAGTTTGAGCTCCGTCGGAGCTAACAAGTTATTTTGGCGACTGAATAACTTTTAATTTTAACGTAACGGTAAAACATTTAGCGAAGAGTGACTACATATTGTCCGCAGTCTTATAAACAATAATGACCGGCGCACGTAATGTTTTTCCCGCTCTCTAACAAAGGTGCCTTTACGATGGTATATTTGATTCCGCCACCTCATTTATCCATTTCCGAGTCAGCGTTACGAAACAAATGGCAGCATTAAGGCATGCTCAAGAACGGTGGTAACAGGTGTTGTATCATTTAAATTCCCTCAGTGTTCTTGTGTCTTTTTGCCACTTTATAGCTAAATTGCCACAATAGTGGCGTCCGATTCCGCGATGGTTCACACCTTGTACGGAGAGGAGCTTCACGGCGCCGGTTTAAAAACTCGTCGACAAATTGGCTCCTCACCCGATGAAGAAGCTCCATATTTTCAAACAGGCAGAATCTTCACTCCGTGGATGATGGCGAGGGTGCGGAGTACGGGGACTCGAAATGACATCCAAGTTGCGCACCGAGTGACATCCGATTTGCGCCCCGACCGTCATATGATTTGAGCCGTGAGTTGCACCTTGAATACTCTCTAAATGAAACTGCAACTTACGGCTCTAATCGAATTTTGCTTGATTTTCGCTTGATGGTGGTGTGCACACGGCTGGACGCGGACGGACATTGGGAGGTCCTAAGATACTCCGAACCGTTACAGACGAGGGAGTCAGCCGTTTGAGTCTGCGGTACTAACTCACTGTCGTAGCTCAGTGGGTAAAACGACTGACATTAATTTTGTCTGGTCTACCAGACACAGGCTCGAATCCTTCCGATGCCTGTGTCGTTTTTTGCTATTGTAAATGCTCTGGGCACGGATGCGGATGGACATTGTGCGTTCCTAAGGTACTTCACACCTGATATTTACGCGTGTGTGTGGAAGGGCAGTGGTTTGGGCTTGCGAGCAACTCCTCGTGAAGTGGCTATGTTTCAATGTACTGGAGGCCTACTTAGCTATATTTCCCACAAGGTGTACGCCCACAAGGCGAAAAGAGTTGGGTGATGATCGGTAAACTCTCTGTACTTCAACACCACATCGGCAGTTTCTGTATATTGCGAGCTACGGCAGATTTACCGGTGCCCAGTTTTTGTTACAAATATTTCAGCATAGTTGGATACAGACACTTTTATAGCGTCGCGCTATGTGTGACACGTTCTCGGACCAATCGACCAACAAATCGTCGCTGTAGGCGTCGCGGCAACAGTGGTTACGGTGGCTGCACAGTTCACTCGTAGCCATAGGGACTGGTTTGTACACGAGCTGATAATTCACACCTACACTAAGACAGGGAACGAATGGAGAATTTGGAAGAGACCAAAAGTGATGTAGTATGTCACCTTTGTTCGTCTCATTGCCTCGTCAAACCAAATATGTCAAGTTTTTCGGTGACTTGCACAAGTTCCTCTTTGGTAATGAAAGTGTTGTTCTAGTAACAACGCTTCGTGCGGACAACTCACCATAATCTAGAAGTTACACACATTTCAAACCCATTTAGGTTCGTAAGGACAATACAATTAAACATGCAAGTTTCTTCTTCTTTGAAGGAATATGTACGGGAAAAGGTGGCTATGCACATATTCGCAGTTTTAAAGCTGGTCTGTTAAAGTTCCGCACGTTGCAAAGTAGTTTACATGCCACCCAGCGTTCTTCAGTGTGCACGACACGAAAAAAAATGATTCGGAAAAACACCCTTTGGGCAAGTGGGTGCCAGTCTTGCTCGACGACACCAGTACGTATATGAGCAGTATAGGTTTATTTTAGATGCGAAGCGTCTCTTGCGCAGGGGGATGTCCCGCGTCCGTGCCCCGTCCGCAGCGCCTCTGATGAGATTGTGGCAGGATGCCCCTAGGGATTGGCCAACAAAAAAATCTATCACTAGATAGCTTCAAATTCAACCACCGTCGTCATCTTCCCGTAGGGGAACCGCTGAATAAGAAAAAGTTTAGATGCGAAGCATATCTTGCTCGGGGGGATGTCCCGCATCCGTGCTCCGCCCGCAGCGCCTCTGATGATGGTTGTGGCAGGATGCCCCAGGGAGTGGTCAACCAAAGAATCCATCACCCGATAGCTTCGCGTTCAACCGCTGTCGTCATCTTCCCGTAGGGGAACCGCTGAACAAGAAGAAGGAGAAGACAAAGCTGCGAAGAGGAGGGCGTGTATGTTGCTCTCAGCCGATGCACCAACGTTAACAACCTTTACCTCACCAGCGCTGATGGAGACTACCGATTGTGCCACACACACGGAAACATCTACAAGAACATGATGTACGAGTTTCAGCGCCTCGAGAACCACCGCCTACTCACCGTAACACAACAGTACTTGCGTGCCTTTGACGCCGAAGTGGACCCAGACGCCTAATTCTCTCTGGCGCTACTAAACACCAGATCACTACACATAACGGCAACACAATGGAACCACACGGAACCCCCATGATGCTTCACATCCTGATCAGGGTTCCCCACGGGATGATGGTGTAATTTTTTCTTGATTTAACTCTTCGTACAAGGAAATAAGGACGCATGTGAAAGGGCAATAACGTCCAATGGACAAACGTCTGTAACTACCCAAAAATCCTGACGTTGGGATAATTTTATAAACACAAAAACAAACGCAGTGGCCTTCTAGAATGTCTTGCAGTTAGACCTGGTGGTATAAAACAGAAATCACATTTGATTACTTTTCTTAACTAAAAATCATTGCTGCAATTTTTAAAACACACATGGTTTTAACTACTTGTAATTAATTGAAAATGACCGCAGTGACACAAAGATGGTTAGAATTACTTGGAAGTGTTTCCAATTGCAAGGTGTACGCAAGACAGTCTTGAACAGACTCAAATCGCAAATTGGTATACATTCACCGCAGCTCAATGGATTCCATTTCATGTTGGCGTCAAGGGCAATGAGCCCGCTGATCACTTGGCACAGAACACGCTGAACTTTTCATCGACTGTTCAGGTTTCCGCCGATGACTGGAACGGCTTCAGGCGAAAAGTCGTCGAACATTTCAAATCCTTGGAAGATCCCTATCATCAACATTGCGTCAAAAAGGGACTTACGAGATGGGAGTCAACATTGCTGTACCGCATCCGAACGGGCTCAGCAAAGACACCAGAATGGGTATTCAAGGCGGGCCTCGTGTGATCGCCTGTGTTCGTTGTGAACTGTAATAGGGGATGTACACAACTATGTAATGTGTTGCCCAGAGCACAATGTCAAGTGGACTGCAATGCTCTCAGTGATTCGAAAGCTGGCAACCCCACACAGCACTCTGGACCACGTCGCCTTTCCACGGGGAAAGCGGAGGCTGCGCAGAGACGTGTCACGCCTTCTACTCAGCTTCCTTCAGGTGACGGAACTGGTAAACTCGTGGTGAAAGGACACTACCATTGACCAATCACGAGGAGCTTGGGCGGAGCAAATGCCGCCATATTCAGCCAGGCTAACCCCGCCTGATCCCACACAACAACCACCACCACCACCATACCCCTAGAATATGAAGCGGGAAGAAGTGAAACTCTGCGGATAAATTGAAACCTCGCCATTATTGTTAAACTGCTCCAAAATGTCGACAAAGGGATGTTGTTTTGGTAGCATTAGAAAAGAAGCCGCAGCATCTTAACTCAGCAGAGCGGCAGCATAATTCATTCGCCGTCTGAAACCATTTTTTTGCGCTCTGGAGCAAAGCAAACTTTCATTGGCTGAATTAGCTGTGGTAATCGGTAGACACATCAATATTTTAACAAGCCGAAAAACAAATAAATATAAAACTATTTGCAGTGAATGTTGATCACTGTACATAAATATTCATAACTTCATCGCGTTCAGTGTGTTTCAAAAAAGCGTACTCGTCAGCTGAGGTGCTAGGCAAAAAAGTCTAATCTTTATTCCTCCCTTTCTCAGTCTGTCAGGTAGGTTCTGCCATGTTTTCCAGGAACTCTTTGGCTGGGGCATCACGGATGCGATGACCTTTGGCGTCTACCGAAAGCACCGTTCTCGAAGCTCGTCACTCGGGAACTGGAAAGCACAAAGAGGTAATGTCAGGACGAGTTTCTTTCCCGCAGGCACAAAAGAAGTGGAGTCGTTCTTTTCGAACAAGCTTCACTGTGAAAAAGAAGAACGAAGGCGACAAACAGAAAGCCCCATTCGCTCCCCATTTTCATTACAATCACATTGTTTCTGAAGAACTTTGTCCGTACAACTTTTTACGTAAAGATGTCCTGAAATATCTTCCGCCGAGGCATCGATTTACATGTAACCAAATAAAGCAATGTATTAGCAATCTCCTCCGGCAAGAATTTTGTTAGATCAATCAGTATTAGCTGAGAAATTGTAAATCAAAAACCGCCCGTTATCGTCGCGCCGCATTTCCTCCACCTTTCAACTTTTTCTCCGTTGTTGACGGCGCCCAAGCCTTCCCTCCCATTACGCTGAACTCCTCAGCGGTGACGTACTTCCGCTATTGCGCTCCGCAGACTGCCGTCTGCTACGGGAAAGCTCTTGTTTGGCTTTTTCAAATTTGTTGACATCAGGGATCCCGCACTCCGCTGAATTCTGAAAAAGCGAACGAAAAACTTGGCTGCATGTTTGCGGCCTGGCCTTGCCCTTTTGCGGTGTACGTTGCTGCAGTTTCTATCGGTGGCACGTGACTTTTTATCGGCGGCGAACTCACAGCCGCACGGGGAGGATCGTGCGCTCGTTCCCTTTGATGCACCGTGCACTGTTTATCCAAGAAGCCCGTCTCAGATGTGGCCCCGCCGGGGCCTGGTCTTATTTTGCGGCGGTGGTAATTCCTACCGGCGGCATGTGAAAAAGACATTTTAAACTGATACAGAACCCGTGTACAAAACGCGGCGGTTCGGATCGCTTTATTAGTGGCGATGAACCAGAAGACGCAGAGCAAACCAGCGCCGCACTCGCGCAGCGTGCACCCGTGTTCCTACAAGCTGCACCCATATCTTGTGAACGGTAGTAATAGAGTTTCAGAGTAGCGTAGGCATCAATACGTAAACAGTTAGCGAGCGCTATTTTTTGCATCGTTCGCACTGTTCATGCGCCGTACGTTAAGGCGCTTCTGCGTTTAGCGGTCGGAAGAATAGCGGACGCTATTTCAGCCAAATAGCGTGCATGCGTGAGGCTGCTTGCGTTTCTTACATAGCGGCACGTAGCGCGGCAACCAACCACGGTTGCGCTCTTCTGTGGCCAGTAATTTGCTTCCAATGAACCATGTTCTTTGCCCCTGTGTTTTTAAATACATCGAATGGTTAGCACGTCGCCTTCACGCAGATCTGTATTGTCGTAACATCGCTGACTGTCCGAACGAAGCTTGCAGCAAAGCCAAGCCATCGACCGAAGCTGTGTGTGTGTGCGCATCGCCCCCTGGATGCACATCAGCCCGGGCTGGCCAACAAAGCCATCTCCTTCTACTCTGGCCACTCTCCCCCAATCGGTAGCCTCCCCAGCGCTTCAATCATGTGACCAGTTCAGCTTGGGGCTACGCGTCGTGGAGAGCGGCAATGTTGGCAAAACATTCTGCGCCGCGGTTCTGAGCTTTCAAGCACTGGCGCGAGCGCCAATTCTTTGACAATCTCAAACATCGGTTGCCTTGCAAACAAGGCACAAACCGCTCTCGACGTCAGTTGCGTTTGCACGATCCCGGTTCAGCTCGAGGCCCAACCTCGCGACATGTGGGCACTGCAGGCGTACCACTCACTCCCATTGGGAAGTGCGCGACGGGTTTGGCATTGTAAAAATATAGGAGGCGATTGTGTGTGTGTTGTGGACGCCATAGAGTTTCTTAGTAAGTATACTAGAGAGGAAACTGCGGCTCGTAAGCCATGTCGTCATGGGGGTTCATGGGAAGACCCCCTTTTTGCCTTGGGCTTGGCGTGAAAATTGGACTCTTAAACGGTTTTTGGGATTTGCTTTCTTCACTATGCATTTACACGTTTACGAGCTACAAGAAAGCCGAAATCCTCCCGTTTCTGTGGTAGCCGTGTTCAGTAAAACAGCAGGCAATGCGTGATCGCACCTAACGTTGCTCATGCCGCAGTCAAAGGACGCATGACTGAGCGGGTAATATGCCGCCGCGAAATTTGTAGCCGGCAAAAAGAAGAAAAAAAACGCACTTCGATGAAGACAAGATACGGCAGATACCGGCGCTTGTATGCGCCCTATCTTGCCCTCGTCCCCGACTGTTTAACGCCACATTTTCTTTTTAAAGCAAAGCTTTTTACCTCTACCCCCCAAGGGTTCTTTCGCGACCGTTGGTGTCACCAGAAAACACCAGCGAACAAATAAAAGAATTCACTGTTACCACCGGGAATCGAACCTGGAACTAATAGACTAACAAAGCGAGAGCCCGTTGTCTTACCGATTTAGCTACGAGCCCACACGAAGACAAGGAAGACAGGTGGTGTACTCACCAAGCACATCTACGGGTTTACCCCCTGCGTTATCGCTGAATGCCACGTGAAAGCGTCACGCGACCACTCACGCCCATCTAGCGGCCCTGTGCGCACCTTGCTCATGTGCTGAGTTACAAAAATTAAAGGCAGCTCACACCAATGAATGGCATCTCACTTCTAGTACGCCAACGGGCTAAAGCCTGTGGCCTGCAGTGTTCACGTAAACAATCACACCTACTTGTCGTCCGCCCTCACACCAAACCAAGAAATACATTCAAATACTCCTTGATGGCCAGGCCATCACTCCAAGCCCCTGCATCAAGATCCTGGGCCTACATTTCCAGGCCAACACCAAGAGTGACGTATCCTTGCAGCGCCTCAAAAACAGTATTAATCCAATCATACACATGATCAGGCGAGTTGCCACAAAGAAGCGAGGCCTAAAGGAATCCGCTACCTTTCGAATAATTGAAGCTTCTGTCCTCTCGAGAGTCACTTACGTCAACCCCCTGTCTTCTTCTCGACAAGGAAGACATTAAGATGCTTTACATAATGCTTAGAAAGGCGGTCGAGCAGGCCATTGGTCTTCTCATGAGTGCGTCCACACAGAGGCTGCTTATCACGGGGCTCCACAACACGATGGAAGAGCTGATAGAAGGTCATCTTTCTAACCAGAAGGTCCGACTCAGAACTGCGGTTGGTAACCGCATGCTTCACCAGATTGGCTGGGCAGCCCAGAATGTCACTCCGCTTGACGTTCTCCCAGACTCTTGGCGACTAAAACTAAAGATGCTCCCTTTGCTTAGAAATATGAACCCCTCACATGACGAGGGTTCACCGAAAAGCACGGGCTCAAGCGCTAAACACCACCCTCGGTGGGGATCATGCAGTTATCTACACAGACGCCTCCAAACATCGAGGGCAGCAATACGCCATCATCGTGGCTACCTCCAGAACCAACCTCCTTCCGTGTACCTCGCTTAGGACCCAAGAAATGACGGCAGCAGAAGAGGCAGCCATCACCTTGGCTCTCGCTCATTCAGGAGTTCGGAGGGTAGTTACCGATTTCCAGCAAGCCTACTGGAATTACCAGTCGGGTTAGGTGTCCTGACCTGCACTGCGCGTGCTAAAAAACCACTCCCCAAACGTTTCCATTCAGCTCATCTGGACCCCCCTCACGCTTCAATGGAGAGCAACAAATACGCCAACCCAACAAGCCTGCGCTTTCACCTCCCGTTCTATGGAGCTGCACGAGGACAGTCACCCGCTTGTCACACGTTCATGGAGATAACCCAGCATTATCGCCTTCTGAGACAGGCCTTACCTTCGCCTTACCCTGACCTTTCCAGAGAACAACAAACTACCCTCCGGCTCATAACATCCGGGCTTTTTCCAACAGCCTACGCGTCTTCACTTAATGTATCCGGATCGCTACGACGCTGAATGTAAATTTGGCTCAGAAGTAGGAACACTCCGCCCCGTAATCGGAGTGTGCGACTTTAGCCCTGAGCACCCTCCTATCTTTCCGTCAACTACCCAACAAGAGCAATGGGAGATGCTGCTGTACAGGCCCTCTCTACCTACCCAGCTTCAGCGGGTGGACAGAACACAGGCCGCGCGGGCTGCGTATGGGCCCCACAAAAGAAGGAATCACTCCCCAGGGCTGCACTCTGGGCCGTTCAGAAATCTGAACAGAAGTATTTCTTCCTCCTCCTGCTCCTTCTCTTCCGCAAATCTCGTCGCCTCCGTCCGCGGCGCAGAGACGGAGAAGTCAGATCGTCTAACACCGGGCTGGAGCTTAAATTAATTTTATAAAAAAAGTTTCCACTCTTGTGCTACAGCAATACAACTCAACCAAACACCGTTCATGCATCATGCAGTGATTTAACTTTACCAAGAATATCTCTTTGAAGTAATAAATGGTGTGGTTAAGTGCATTACACTTCTCGCTGGTTTTGCTATTTGTAGAGCGGTGTAAGTGAATTTAAGTGACGTCGTATGGGTAATCGTTATGGGTGCCGTTTACAGCTTTTCTTTCCAACCACATTCACGGGGTGGATTGGCGCGATTTTTTTCCTGTTAAACTAGCTGGTGGTCGCGATGCACCGGTTCACCACGAAGGCAACGTTTCCATAGGCACGCTCAAAAAACTTTCGAAACTCTTCAAACAACTTATTATTTGAAATAATGGTAAAATTAGTAAAAATCACAGTCTCTAATGAGTTATCGCCCAAATATTAACATTGTTCGTAACTACAAACTTGGCCTGCGGAATAGCAGGCACAACCGTTCTGGCAAAACTACGCTTTACTTCTTTTTTCCTTAGTTTTAAAACAGCCTGTTTTTATTTTCCGCCTACATAATTTTACACTATTCTTCGCGTTTGTGTGGCACTTTGTTTAAATTTGAGGTCACTGAAATATTTCAATCCAAGCCAATTATGACATTAAGGCGAGCGCGATGTAATGGCGGCCCATGACGACATAGACGACCTTGATGTGAGCCGCATAGACGGTAGCGCCAGATTCCTCTCTAGTGTATACTGTAAGAAACTCTATGGTGGACGCGCTTGTTTCGCGATGAAATGTGACGTTGGGCTTCCGCGGGTGGATAGTGCTTCACTTGGTCTGGATTATCTTTCTCGAGTGTGACGTACGACTCAACCTAGCATGGGGTATGTGCAGTGTGCGTGGCTAAAACCCTTCCGGCTTGCGCGCCAGTGTGACTTCTGTTCGTCTCCGCAAACAGTGTGTGAGGTGAGTGCCGAATTTACCACGGGCAGGAGTAGACAACCGATCATCTGTCAATCGCGGTTCAGGCTTGCAACGCATGTTGTGACGTTGCGTGCATCCGAAACACATCTCTGGATTGTTTTGAAGTTGAATAAAATGTATGCGTCAAACCCGGGCATTCAGCTCGGGGCGTTCTCTCCGATTGCATGAATGAAGTGCCACGGGGCTTCAACGCTTTTTTTATAGAACGTACTAATGTAAGAGATTATCGATGTCATATTATGGCCATGTTGGATTCAATACAAATGATTAAGCGTTTGTTTAAACTTGTTTGGATAGTCGTAAAATGTCCAAGCACTCCGGCACTCCGCTGGCAGATCAGCCGGTGACCCGACGCTGTGCAGACAACACATCTTTTTGCCGGAAATGCGTGAAAAATCCGCCCAACAGCAGCATGTCAAACCTCATGACGTAGACATGGGAATCAATGACGTAGACATGTCAAGATGGCGGCGTCAAACAACGCGCAGGGAAGGGTGAGAACAGAACGACAAATTTTGCAACAAAAGTGTGCGCTTTCCGCTTCGCGTAAAAGAGTAATACTTGGCACAGATGACGTTTACGGCCCAATCTAACGATTGCGCTAGTTCATTTAGTGTGCGCAAAACGTCTTTCAGAGCCCCTTTAATAGGTCCGCACACGCTTGGAGGACACGCATAAAGCATTGCTGCAAAAATTAGAAACTCACCGCAACGGCACTTGCAAGCGTAAGCCACGGTACTGCAGTTCAGATGCATGGCCTCGGGGCAATCTATGGCGATCATGGAGGCGCAGGGAAATCCGTTTGGTACTGCAGAAAAGCGTACATTAAAGACCCCGATAAGTAAAAGACTGTGAAAGAATGAATGTGGCTTCGTCAAGCAAATATACCGACGCTAAATTGAAGTTAGAAAAAACGAAAAGAAAAAAAGGGAACTGCCATGCAAATAGACACGATCAAAGTTGCTTGTTTCTGAGGAAATTTCAGCAAACCGTGCAACAATCTATCTAAATGGATGTCCTGATAGACCGAACAGATTTTAATGGTGATTCACTAGCACTGCCGCGCAATTTGAAATGTAAGCTTGTTAAATACCAAATGCTAACCCCATTGATTGTGACATCATATCTAAAAGGGCCACGTGCCGCTTGCACTGAACCAGAAGTTGTAGGCTAGAAGCGATGAAATAATTTCTAGCTCAGTGGCTATCAAATACGCATGGCTATTAATAGCAGTGAAGATGAGGGTAAAAAGATTTATTCAGTACTAAATTTGTTTCAATGTTGTTTGTTGGAATAAAATTTTTCCTCCGTTTTCAGCGTCCTAAAATTGCGGCTGTGGACCGCAAGTATGAAAAATATACTCACACCATCAGCACCTGCACGCTTGTGCGCTAGGAAAACAAATAAGGCTCGATTCGGGTTCACAGTCAATCATCAGACAGTCCGGATTTCCTACGAAAATGAAGAAACAGTGCACGTCTAGATATAATCGGTAGGTCTTGGCGAACCGACATGCAAAGTGTAGCACCTTCCAACGAGCTGGTGCAAGTTGCAAGATCAGGGAAGTACTGGTCGTTTTTTAGTCCCTGTGAAACAATTTACAAGCAGCAGTCCAGCGGGAATTTTCTGATGAAGTTCAAGCTCAGACGAGCGGCTTCAATGGAGAGACGATATCAAAAGGTATATGCCCCTTACATTAAAAAGAAAACGTTCTTCGTGGTGTGCTAGACCTTCAGTGGCAGACGGGAACTGGCAGACGGGAAGTGGCAACTCCTCAACTGGCAGACGGCCGACGGGAAGTGGCAACTCCTCAAGTAGCTTTGTGGTGCTTACCAATTTTTCCCCCGAGAAACCGCTTGGCTATGGAGTCAGTAAATTATTTCCCACCCAGTGAGGTGTGAACCTCAGATCATTTGGCTTAACTTTATAATTTTGTAACTTCGAGGGAATGTTGGGCAAAGCAGTTAATCGAGAGACCCAAACACATCCGGTGTGCCGTATTGTGGCAAAACAGGTCACAGACAACTACACTGCTATTGTTCTCAAAACCTCTGTTTCGCGCAGTCGGAGATGCTTGCGCTTGCGCTTCGGAGGTGCTTGGGCAAGTGTTGTACAATGCGCCTAACACTACTTTAAGCATCTTGATTCCTCTGCCCGAACAGTTGCTGGGGCATCTGCATGTTGTTTATGTACCAGCCACTGTGAATAGTTTGCAATGCCTCGGTAAATATTCCGCAGTATTCTCCGTTCCGGAAGAGCTGAGATAAGTGCACTGCCATCAATACCAAAATAATTAAATATTCTAAGAAACATTATAAATTAATTTCACCACAATTCTGACTTCAAAAGAGATATTAAGGCGTTGATATTTTTGTACACGTGACCCAGAGGTACCTCTTGACATACATTGGGGCCCCACCGACGACCGATATGTTAAGAACCTAGTGACTGTCGGGATGCCATTTCTAGGCCTCGATAGACTTAAATTGTCCATGTTTTATCATATACATTGAAAAACTTGCCTGATATCACGGTGGCCACAGAAGTGAACAGCAGGATCGCAGCGACGAGGAACTTCATTGTTTCGTTCTTCAATGGAAAGAACAGACCTGAATTAGTAACCCGGCGGGAAAACCACGACCTTGTATTACAAACGTCAGACGTTAGCTACCGCAGCATATATGTCACAATTCGGTAGCAAACCTTGTGATACACAACGTGTTTAACGGCAGCTTCTTGAATTAGGGCTTTCGAAACCCATCCGTGTATTGCCAGCTGGAAGTGAAATGTGGAGCTGTCGGTCGTATTTTGAAAACAGCAGTGGTCTGGTGGCCAGAAGGCGTGCATCCACGTGCTTGCGACGGTATGACATCCGGCGTCACTGCCACAGGAGGCGCAGTGGACACCAAAAGTAAACGGAAGAGAGAAGTTCTAGGCACTTTGCTTAATAACTGATGTTCAGGGGCAGGTGGAAAACGTACATAAGCATTCGCTTTTGTCTCTGGTTTTATGTCAATTTCGTTACCTAAAGCTTGCTTGAATTACTACCAAACTGAATGGACGGGGCCTTGGAAGGCGGCATAAATTTTGATTTTGCGCTTACAAAAACGTTTTAAGAAAGCTTCTGTCAGAGAATAAATGCGAAAATTCGGCAAAGAATAGCATCAGGCCACAAAATGGCGACTGGAAATGTTCATGGGGAATTAAAGTCTTGATATAAGACATTCACCATAATAAATGGCCGAAACAAAAGAAATAACACTATTTACTAGCCACAGGTCCACAGATGTTTAGTGAAAGTGCTTAACTCTCCTCAATATTTCGCGGGGCAGGTATACACTTGTTTGTAATAGGGCTGACTGTCCTTTAGTCAATAGTAAACTCAGTTTTTAGCGAAATCTTCCAACGTTTTCAGGAGCTGCAGCAACCTTCCTAAATCAGGTTGGTAGTCCATGTTTTCTCATTTGCGGCGTTTAAGTGGCAGTTCGAAGGGAAAATTGAATATGTGCATTATACAGCCGGACGATTGTTACGAGCTCTGGCTCCAGAAGGTAAGCATATTGATTGATTGATTGATTGATTGATTGATTGATTGATTGATTGATTGATTGATTGATTGATTGATTGATTGATTGCTTGATTGATTGATTGATTGATTGATTGATATTTTAGATCAGCTCATTTTCTTAAAAAATAACAAAGGACAAAATACCAGTACATGGCTAGCTCTATTCAAGACCAATAACACGGATTCGTTTGGCATTAAGGGACTGTTGTCATTAAAGCAAAGGAGATGATGCCAGTGGTGCAGGTACTGACATTACAAAAAAGAAGGCAATACAATCCAAATTACTGGCACAATAAGGAAAGTCAACTTCTTCGGTAGCTGCGGGTCGTATGGTAATCAGCAATCAATTTTGCGCAAGCGTCAACATAAAATAATTGAAAACTATATTGTCTGATTGCGTAACCCTCAGCATTCCTCTGGTATAGGAAGAGATGCTGCATTGCCTAGAATGATTCGGCTCATACGGGAAATTCACCCACGAGAAAGTCAATTCCAGCTTTTTCACGCATTTTAACCAAAGCCTTCTTGAAGTAGAAGAAATCCTGACGTAAAGTTTTAGGGCCTCGTTTTTACAGCATGAACCATATCCTCTCCAGTTGCAATTAATGTCCATTGTGCTGTTGCGTAGCTCTGCGCGAATACGTGTACTCCTGCAATGTAAAATATAGCGGTTAAATGTCACATATAGGCTGATAAAAATGTTTAAACATTTGCCGCCTAAGCAAAAAATACGACCACGTTTCCCTCTGCATGGGTGCAGCCTTCCCAAATTAAAAATAATGGCAATTCGTGGCAATTAAGTACGAACGTTTCAGCCATGTTGATGCAGGGTACAAAAAAAAGAAACCTTCTGCATTCTCTACAGGTGCATTGTAGCCAACAGTAACTGAGTGTGTACACAGCATGTTTCGTAATTGTCAATGCAGAAGAATCTCGAATGAACGTAGCCAATGTAGAGAATATGCCAGGAGAGTAACCGTCTGCGATGCAGGAATTGCTGAAGTATGCTTAAGACAAAGATTCTCAAACAAGTACTGCGAGCTTAGCTCCTCAGCAATTGACCAGTTTGCCAGTAACTACAAGGCAGTACACGGAAGCTCTGGAAAATCCGGGACACTAAACACGGCGAAATAAAGCCTTTTGTTCACAGGAACTGCAGCACCATTCAGCAAACGTGCTGCAGGAGTTATCACAGTTCCGCTCAAAAGTCACTCGACACCGCTCAGAAGCCGCGGTTGTAGCTGAAAAATCCCACACTACTTAAGCGTACCATTTTGTGTGCGCATTGTTTTTAAAATACGGCTGACTCCATAAAGTTGCGAGGGAGGCACCACCTTCGGTCAGGACAAAACATAGCCGGCGGGAGCAGATACCGATGTGTGTCAAGAATGCAGTAACATGGATGCAGTAAATCATACAGTAACCCTGTGTTTCTAGGGTACCTGAGTCATACGAGCTGTCAGTGGACACCACGGGAGCTGTGCATAGATGTGTGGAATCAGCTGTGCGTGGCGTATTTAATAGGCATGCTCACTTGCCTTGAAGCGCTATAAGCGTCGTCTCCGGAAATGCGTTGTTTCCGGAACGCATATCACGTCCTACTTGTATTAACAGATGCGGGACCCACTGTCTGAGATGACACACCGAACGAATCAGTTAAAACTTCTGTCAAAACAATTGCGATGAGCGTAATCTTAAAGGAGCCATGAAGAGAAAATACAACTTTGATTAATTTGAAAGAACTAGGATTCAGTATCTCACTCAGCTCCATTACAGCCACAAAAGATGTTTTTTTAACGAAAAAAAGCAAGAAGTATTTAAAAACTTTCAAATTTCGCGCCACAGTGATGTGTTATGAGCAAGAATGACGTCATACGGGCCAACAGTAAAACATAATTTTCAGTGCGTTAGCTGCACGTTAGCATTCAAGTGATGCGGTCAAATGGAACTAGAGGCCGCATAACAGACGTCCAGTCATGTGTCGTCGCGACAAGTCAGTTAGGCGGCCGCCAATCGCACAAACAGGGTTCCGTGACGTCACAGAAAAGTTGCGGGAAATTGGCTAGGGGGTCGCCACGGCTTCACACGTTTTCTTTAATATCTCCGTTATTTGTTCGAAGATTGCGATGATATTGGTATCATTGTTATCCGGACTAAGCAGTATTTCTAATAAACCAAACTTGTATTTTGTCTTCATGGCTCCTTTAAGAAGTCATCAACCGAGAGAGTCACACTAATGAGGTCCAAAAAAATCCCGCCATCTTCATGAAGTGTACGATGATGAGAGGGGCGAATCTAAAATGCTTATCGGTAAAACCGTGAAACATTACCCCACACATCAAATAAAGACTCGACACGTCAAGCTTTCCACCGCTCCGTTGACAAGCCTGTCGACGACGTCGATGTTTTTGGTGATTATGTAGGGCTTGTTTGGGACGATGAGGATCTCCATGGTTAAGTTGGCGAATGTGGTGTGTGACATTTTAGCCACCTTGGCCGTCGCCTTCTGCAGAGCGTCTTGCGTCGCGTACCCCCCAGTACGTGTCTTGAGCTCGCAGGCGACGAACGACCACCTCTTCTTCTTACTCTCCTCCTTGTTGGGTAGCAACGAACGCGTTGAACGTTTTGACCTCTTCGGCCAATCTTTGGTTGGCCAATCCCAAGGGGGATCGTGCCACAATCATCATCAATCTGCCGTGTATTGCCGGGGCAGGGCCCGAGCAAGAGGAGCTTCGCCCCTAAAACTTACTCACACCACTGTATCAATGTGAGGCGATTGGCTTGGCTTGCAACGTGGATAATATTATTATATTACTAGTTTTATGATCCCTGGCATTTTTTTAACAACGGCGGATGTGAAAACTTTATTATACGAAGTGCTTGTTTTAGGATTATGCTTGTCGACGAGTGTCCACAATAAGATTCACGGCGTGTGCGTGGCGTAGCCGAGAAGAAAACAACAAAACGCGTTTCCGTAGATATTTTGGCCTGTAATCATTGCAGGTCAAATGATAATTTATGCCCTGACTCTTGTCTGATAGCGCGATAAAACTTCGGCGTTTTCTACGAAAGAAATGTGGGCTGTTTCAAAGTGTGAGATGTCAAAGAAGGGGTATTCAGGCATATGGATTTTACCATAGCTGAAAACGGCTAGACCAAAACTATGTCATTGTTCCTTAACAGTGATGGCCGTGCAGACACATCGCATTTAGCCAATGCACGTAGATTCAGCAAACGCTCTAAGCCAATACCTTCATGCTAATCTGGTAGATAATCGGCAAAGCCTTGTCGTCCGCCAAGCTCGTCCGCCAACATGGCGCAACCTCCCGCTTGGGTTTCTGTCTATCCTCCAAAGCCGAGTACGTTTAGGGCATTGTATTTGAAATATGTCCCTTGGTGATGCGTCACTAATTGCGCAACAGTAGTAAACAACTTTCGCGACCGGTCTGCAGCTGTGCCACTTTCGTTGTCGACGTAAAGATCCTGTAAGGAAATCGGTAACTCTGTGAATATCTTCTACAGTTCTCTTAAAAAAACTTTTAGTGCGTGTACGCGTTGACAATGCGACAATTACAAGCATCTACTTATTAACTTGAGTGTTACGTGTTTGTGACAGACATTATAGTTCGGAATAGAGATTGTGATGGCTTCGAACTCCTCCCCTCTGCTCGTGTGGTTGTGTTGGGACAAAATATAAAGTATTTTGGCGTTCGCGTTTTGTGTTGGGGATATATTGGCTGGTGACGCCTCACCAACAGGGCCCAAATGAACACCCAGTCCCGGGCATGTATCAGTTTGACATTATTCTCTAGTGTGTCTATAGTTAGGAGAATGCCGATTAGTGCGACCCAATTAGTGCGACCCCATAGAGACCCCAAAGCAATTGAACCGTCGTTGCTAGAAAAGAAAACACTGAGGCAATAAATACCTCACAAGTTTTGTTGCCACGACGTAAGCAGCTCCGCTGATCTGTAACATTAGCAGGGAGAAATGGCCCTGCATTTTTTTTTCAAATAAGTATTTTTTCAGTCCTTCTGCCTCTTCACAGCTGAGTAACACACGTGATATTTCGGAGAAATTTTATGGACTACGCGGTTGCAAAAAAAGCGAAAGAATTTGTAGCGGTTGTCCCGCGGGCGCGCACGTAACATCCCATCTAGTCATTTGCTAGTTTTCGGGTATTAGCTGTGGTAAAGTTAATTGCGATCGCTTTTGGCTCCACACAAAAGGACAGGCCGGTCAAACGAAAGGGGCTCCGCAGCGACAACAGAGATCATACGAAAAGCTACCAGAATATGCTACGGGGTGGGGGGGGGGAGGTGAGCTTTTTTGGCGGAAGCTTTGGAGTTAGATGTGAGAAGGGTAGCGGCCCTCAAGACGACTATTTACTTGGACGCGGCGAGAGCAGCCAAGAGCGCTTCTCGGAGCCTTTGGAAAAACTAAATTCAGAAAAGCTGCTGACGCATCGATTGCGGGAGGATTAGGGATCCACGGGTGAAATCTTTTCAACTGATGCAATGTTTACGTATGCAATGCATGGAAAGCTTTTCCTAATTAATTTGTTTCTTTCGGCATTATGGGTGTCACCATCTTGCTCTGCGCAAAGAGGTTCCTAAGCGACCCCAATCCCGGTAGTAGACGGTGAGTGCAACCGAGGCAGTGTTTCTGCAGAAGTATTTTGACCAGCTCCATCATTGAAAATGTAGGAATTGGAAGGCGAAAATTAGATCTGCCATTTCTCTCCTCATGATTTTCTCCTGGCAGTTTTTGTTTTATTCGTTCTGGCTTCATTGCGACTTCGAAAGGTGCAGACGTGTATCAGTCAGTAAAGCAATGCTTCGAGGCTACTCAACTACACAGGGTGGTGCGACGATAATTGTAACACTTTAACTTTTTATCCTGAATGAACCACCGCTCTGTTCGCGAAATCTGGAAGCGCCTTTTCTGATCGTCTGCCATAGCTCATTTGGCTTCTGCCTAGGTCCATTTTCTGATCCCCTGCGGCACCATTCGGCTCCTTCATACAGTAAATCCCAAACGTCCGTTTCACTCTGCATACCCCAGGTGGGAAATAAGGTCACTACACAGATTGCCCTCATCTAGGGCGGCTGTTTTTCACTATCCAATGTTAAGACGTCCGGGTGGGGCATCTGATTTCAAATTCGGGGAAGTGGCCTTTGATAATATCCAGGGCTTGTAGTAATGCGCATTCCAGCTGGCGGGGCTACGATAAACCCACCACAGAAGGTCATCATTTCAGTATATACACTATGTTTTGTGTTGTGAGACACGATAAACAATTTTCTAAAGCATTTTTTCAAAAGTATACTCTGTGGCCTTGGTTCGTAATAAACAATTTTATAAATCATTCAAGATTTCAGAATTCTATGATATAGTGTAAAAGCTCGTTAGCAGCTGATACCTCAATAATCCCACCGAGGAAATGAGAACTCGTTGTTTACTAGCGCGGTTGTATAACGTGTGCTTCTTCTCGCGCTTACAGTGCTGAAGCCCAAATTTTTCACAAGTTTTCTTCTCTCCAAACAATGAACGTGTTCGCTCCGGCTGCAGCACGTAACAAAACTGCTGCGTCGGAATTATTTAGATGCCCAATAAATCATTCCGTAAACTTGAACATTTCAAAATACACTGAGTGGGTCGCCAGGATAATAAGGTCTGAAATACACATAGAGTGCTATAAACGGAATGCCGCGCACATTTTCTCGAGAAATGTTCTCGGGGTACAATTTCTCGGGACGCAATGGAGGGAGGGGTGCTATCATCCTGCTCGAGTACAATATAAGACTGATACTCAGGTTTTCCTAGTTTATAGAATAGTGCACAACCGATTTACACAACACGTGATCTAAGGCAAAAGTGAAGCTTACAGGGTGATCAAGAAGTCAAGTGCATGGTGGTTTTCAGAAGGAAAAAAAATTTAATAGATCCCAGGGTACGCTGCACCCAGCAAGGAAGGAAGGAACAATGATTATTTAAAGAAACCTATCCAGCGAGTCAGCTTGTTTTTTGGTTATGCCCAATTAGGAAAATACGTTTGGTGTCTATATAAAATTTAAATTTAATTTCTTGGGAAAGAAATGCGTCTTGAGATATTAAAAAACGTCCGTCAGGTTGATAGTTATTAAATGGCGAAGGTTTTCCGTGATCTCTACGTCGTGGTATTGCCACGGGATGCTTATTGCTCCTCATGAAGAAGACGTAGAGAGCGAGAGATTGTCCGCACCATGCGAGGGCAGTGAAGGAATAGGTTCTGGCTCTGGCAGCAGCTTTGGGGGCGGGAAGGAGCAGAAAGAAGTCTCTCTTTGGGCGAACCCACACGAGCTTGGCTCAGTGTTTCCCATTCTGTAAAAATTACAAATATCTGTAAGATAACTTTTATCTCATAACAACTAATACTGGTAGTGGGAGGGTAACGTTCCATCTCCACGGATCTCCGAAGCGGCCGCCACATCGGCTCTACCGTGAGAGCTGACACATCACAAATTTTCATGTGACAGCCCCGCAGGGCTGGAACATTCTGCGGTACCGATACAACCGACGTTGAAGACTGCGTCAAGTGATACTAACAAGTGAGTACAGGCAGCCGGTGGTACCCAATACTTATGTAATGATGAGGAGGAATAAACTTTATTTGATATTAGTTCTCAATTTATGGCAATGGGGGGGGGGGCTTCTGATTCCAGAAGTCTCTGAGCGGTCGCAGCCAGGTGGGCCCTGTTAAATCTCCCGCTGGGTACATGTCATTCGTCATCAGCATCATGAGATTAGATCTGTCATACGTGAGATTAAATCTGACCGTAAGATTAATGAGACAGACATTAATGAAACTGTGGGAATAAATCTGTCATTCCCGTTTTCGGGAGCCATGGCCCCTGTCTGCCTAGCGTCGTTCTTCCGTAGCATTTTGGTGCCTTGAGATCCGGGAGATGACCACACGCGATGAAGGAGACCACCGACGTTACCTCCGGCTTGCGGTTCTTAAAACCCTGCTACTTTCCCTGTTGTTTGCTAGTGAAGTGCCTGGAGAGCCCCAGGCCTCTTCTCGTTGCGCAGAAGCCTTACCGAACGCATGCCTTGTCGCTCTGTCTATCTCTCACTTTTGTCATCCCCGGCTCCTTTTCTGTCCGAATTTCAGAAGTTATTTACCGCTTAGGGGCAAAAAGTGGTTTCCAATAAAGGATTACAATAGTTTGTGGCCTGTAAACTTGAATTAACAATTTGAGCATGGTCGACGAAGACACTGAAGATGTCTATTGAAATGTAGTAGTAGTAGTGAAAAATGTTTTACTGAGCCGGTGAAATGGGAGTGGTTCCCTATTCCAGGAACCCATGGGATGAGCGGGAAGCCTTCGCTCTGGAGGCTAAAAGTGTCTGGACATCCGGATGGCTGCTGTTCACCAGGTTCTCCCACAGATGAGGGGTGGGAAGGGGAATAAAAAAAGGGAACATTTGGGTTGTTCTTGCAGAACCCCAACCTTTCTAATATCATAGGAAGGGTTCCGAGTTTTAAACACAACTTGTTTTCGGCATGAGACTGCTCTATTATGAGATGAGGTTTGGTGCCGGGTTTTAAAGAGAACTTGCATTCGGCAGGAGATTGCGGAGGCACCAAACGGTGGAGGCGGATTGGTGAGGGAAAGTATTGTTTTCCAGTAGGTGAAAGTGATTCTTCTTCTTTTGATAGTTCAGGATTTGGAGGAGAGAAGTGCTGTAGTTCTTATATCTTGGAAAGTAACTAGACGGATGGACGATGCGGTCTCCTTGGTAGCCTGGAGGGATAGGGCGCAGGCTTGCTGGCGAGCAAAGTTATTGCTCATCAGTGAGGAATGACCACGAGTCCAGATGCGGGTGACTTTGCGGCAGGATTCATGATGCGCCAGTGCTTTCAAAGTTGATCGGGGCACCCTCCCGGCTACGAAGCTTCTGCAGGATGCTTTAGAATATGTGATGATGAGAGGGTCCTTCGTAATACGGGGTAATGCGATAGCGAACTCTTCGGCAATCCATGTTGAAGGAGTCTTGATTGTTTTAGAAGTTACGATAGTGGCCTTGGAGGGGACTACGGCTATTTTATGCTGTCCGTTGGGGTAGGTACTAGCGCCCGTATAGGAGACGTCTCTACGCTTTCCAAACAAGGTCTCGCGGGCTTGACTTCGCCTTTTTCGGCGGCCGGGATGTAGGTCGGGGTGCATATTTTTTGCAAGGGACAAACCAGGATGGCGCTTCTCCAGTGATCAAGGAGGGGCTGATAAACAGTTGACTGACGTTATACGTGAAGATTTCTAAGGAGGCCTAGGCCTCCTGAAAAGTCTTTGCGTACCATGTCATCACGTCTTCACGTACCGCAGGTGTTTGGATGAGATAGAGGCGTTGACTTTCCAAATGACCTCCAATAAGTTCTGACACCGTGTTGTGGTGGCGCAGTTGTAAGAGACGGACCTTGGAAGTGTTCATAGCAAGCTTGAGCATTGGTTTGAATACTTTGCGTATGAACCGGTGAATGGTGCCCATGTGTCAGGTTTTCGGACAATACTCATTATCATAAAAGGAAACTGTAGAGGAGACTAGTTATATCACTTAAACCCCATATCAAACTACACCCAATTAGCTAAGGAAAAACGGGTAACAAGCAAGCAATGGGGAATTGCGACAAAGCAATATACTAAAAGGGTCCAGAGTTCTAACAACCGCGTAAGAGAAAACGCAGGGGATTGGAAAAAAGCACAGTACGTATTCGCCGTCGGAACGGCGTCGTCCCACACGTCCCGGAAGCAGAGTCGTGATGTTGCGGTGTTGCAGGGTCCAGCTAATGTCGTGGTCGGGGTGGTCGAACGCGCTCGCAGCTCCCGTTGCCGAGTGGCCAACGCAGCTGCCTTAGGCCGTCGCTGTCTTTCACCGACGTACGGCAAGGCGATTACCTTGCGGAGGAGAAGATGTGGAGGCTGCGGTTGTGGAGGACTTCTTGCGGCACGGCACGGGTCCGGTCGCCCGACCGCCGCGCATCCCGGTCACGCTCCACACTCGGACTCCCTCGGTGTTCTTTACGGGATTGCTCCTGTGACACCAGCTGCTCTCGCTGGCCGCTTCCGATTGTACCGCTGTCGGTGCAAGCTCGTGCTCTGGTCTCAAACGCTCGCCGCCGTTTCCGGGTGAACAACCTTGGCGGCGCCTGCCTTGCATCTCCCTTTTAGTCGTCGTCTTCCGTTCACGTTTTTTTTTCTTTCGTGGTGGCCCTTTTACAGCAAAGCTGTCTATAGCTAGGATACAGCAGATCGTCTCTGGTAACAGAATGATGTAAGCAAGAATGGCTAGCGAGCGTAGGGCAATGCTGCCCAGCCTACCCAAATCCCAGGGATCGTGAAACTGCGTTCCACACCCCCGGCGCGTGAAAAAAATCATATAAAATTATAAAGGCCCAATGACATTCATATTTTATTAAAAGATGGCTTATATTTTCTTTAAAAACATTGGCTGGCGATTACGATACTCCCTAATGTGACATTTGGGCGCAGCTGTTCGGGCAGCTCGTTTAGCATAAGCGACAGACGACGCAGTTCCGTCGCTCATTGCTCGCTAAGAACTTGCTGAGAGCGTATGTGCGCGTTCCACAACACCCGCTGCAGATGCGGATGACCGGTTGCGTCACTCGCAGTTCACCACTCATTTCTGATGGCTGCAGTGCGCTGATAGCTGCAGTAAAGGGATGTAGCCGTTATTAAAGCTTCGTATCCTCTCTTTCTATTGGTTCTGTTTCACTCTTTGTAGCTGCTTCTCATTTTAAGGGTGTTGTAAAGTACTTCTGTTGAGGTTTTCGAGATTTTTTTAAATCCAAAGCATTTCTTTCTCGGGGCTATTTCCGCGTCCGTCCGTTGTCCACACCTCTCCCCCTACACTACAAAAAAAAGAAATAGTTAGCGGCGCCCGGTTTAGATCCCACGACTCTCTGGCCGCAACGGGAGGTACGCGGCGCTCTTCCCACGGCGCTACAAAACAGAGACAGGAGCAACTGCTGCGAACGCGCCTTATGTGCTTGACTCTTTCAAACTACGTCAAGAAGCTCTGATACAACGAAGGCATGCGAAGTTTAACGTCAACAGAAATGACGAACTGAAAACTTTAGAGGAGGATGTTAGCGTCTCTTGCTCGCGGGGATGTCCCACGTCCGTGCTCCGTCCGCAGCGCCTCTGATAAGGATTGTGGCAGGATGCCCCTAGGGGCTGGCCAACCAACGAATCCATCACTATATAGCTTCGCGTTCAACCACCGTCGTCATCTTCCCGTAGGGGAACCGCTGTAGACGAAGAAGGAGAAGAAGACAAAGCTGCGAAGAGGAGGGCGTGTAGTTGCTCTCACACCGTCCGCAGCGCTTCTGGTGATGATTTTGGCAGGATGTCCCTAGGCATTGACCAACCAAAGAATCCATCACGAGATAGCTTCGCGTTCAATCACCGTCGTCATCTTCCCGTACGGGAACCGCTGAAGAAGAAGGAGGAGAAGAAGACAAAGGTGCGAAGAGGAGGGCATGTAGTTGCTCTCAGCCGGTGCACCAACGTCAACAACCTTGACGTCAGCAACGCTGACGGAGACTACCGATTCTACCACAGAGACGACAACATTGACAAGAAAATGACGAGTTTCGGCGCCTCGAGCACCACCGCCTACTCCCCGTAACACAACAGTACTTGCGTGCCTTTGCCAACGGTGTGGACCCGGACGTGGAATTCCCTCTGGCGCTACTAAACACCAGATCACTCAACATAACGGCAACACGACAGCTGCGCGATAAGCGAGCATGCGCGTCTCCTCTCTCATCTCCTCCTCTCCACTCCATCTGCTCTATATAATAAACCCGGTCTGCGCGCCGCTTCCTCAGTTGCTGCTTCGGTTGAGACACGCTGCACCGCCCGATGAGCTGAATGGACGCCAACAATTCTGCTTTGCATCACCACATAGTTCCCTTCGGGGAGATGGTGTAATTTTTGTTTGGTTCAGATGCGGCGGGATGAATCAGTTGGTTCGTACGCTCGATGTGCTTTGGCCTACCTTCCTTTCCCAGTAATTTAAACAGAGTACGAATCCTCGTGCTTGAATATTTAGTTTTAAATGGCTCTTTTTAAGTACGCTGTTGTCAGTGGTCTCACGTGCTGGTTTTTAACAAAAACGTGTGGGTGAAATATTTCCCTTTTTGTTCCAAGTACTTTTTTGCGGAACCCAGCGTGAAATAAACACTTTTTACGGCTGTGTATCGGCAGCCGCTGCCGGCGCTCCCCCTGTCTCAAACATAACAAGGCAACATTGACGCGCGCTTAGTGGATGTTCAACGGTGCCTCGATGCGAACGGGCGGATCGGTCAATTAACCTTGCGCATAAAGATCATTTCACGGGCGATGATATTGGTAACAGGCACGTTTTACTAATAGGAACCATGCAATATAATAAACCGCCATGGAATATGTCCTGAAACTTTTGGATAAACGGTGTCAGGTACGTCATCGCGGCCCTGTGTCATGGCCGGCAAGCGGGTGAAAAACACCTGGGTAATTTCTAGGGACCAGATTTGTGTTTTTTGAAATTATAACCTGGGTCCAAGCAATGTTCGCTTGGCCGAAACAGTTAGTGATCAGCTGCGATTGCACGCCTGACCTCTCAAATCACAGTCAGAAAATTTATCATTCCTTGAACTGCAGTTTGCGCTTGTACAAAATTTGCTACAGCAAAAAGGCCAGGTTCCGGTTGCGAGGAATTTTGGTCCGCCATTGTACACAGAGAAATTCGATGTATGTCAATTCAAACAAGGGTTTACTACACTTCGGGCCGATTGAACTGGAGTATCGCACCTTGGGTTTTGCGAGCCAATGTCTTTCGCTCCGGCACTGCCAGTAGATATGGATTGAAATTGCGCTTTAAACATTTCAGAATCCTTGTGGAAGATGGACAACGTGTTTCGTCAAGAAATTTATTCTGCGTCGTTGTGTCTAGAAAGACGACCCGACGAGACGAGTTGGTATAAATAAGGATTTCGAGCTATGCTTTTGTGCGCAATCCCATCACCCCTGCAAACCCAGCATGTGCGCATGCTACTGTAGGTTTGTTGAAACAAAGCAACTAGGCGTGTGCGAATATCAAATTTTTCGAATACGAATATGTAGCTTCGAATACGGAATCGAATATCGAATAATTAAGTGGGGGCGTGGCTTTCAAAATCAACTTTTTATTTCGTTGTGGAATTTGATAACTATTGGCACAGCAACTGGAAATGCTTGTGTGATAGCACCATAACAATTTCAAAGGAATATTTTGAAAACATTTTTATTTACGCAATTTTCCTTCTGTTCACCTTGTACCGAGCTTGAGCGGCCTATAAAACATGACAGAAAACTTGTTCGAAGTGCTTTGCATTGCCAATTGAATGAACGAGGTCATTACAGTCAGATTTTTTATTAGGACACAATTTTTTGAGTTATCAGATTTTTTAAATGTGAATGTACAAAAGGCACCTACACCATAAAGAACTATTTCAATAAAAAATTCACAAAAAGCAAAAAGCAGAGAGGGGAATATTGCCTAGGACAGTTACCACCTGTAACAGGGAAAAGAAAGTATTTCGGGCCTAATAAGCTTTAGTGCCTGCCCTAAGCAGCGCTCGTATTAAACCAAGAGTGTAAAACACGGTTATATTAGTCCCTTTTGGTAAGATGACATGTCATCACCCCGCTTCAAAGGGGAAACCAATAGGAATCATCATCATCATCGTAACGACTGCTTCTGCTCGTCAGGAAATGTACAACAAAGAACGGGATGAAAATACACCTACTGGTCAAGAAGAAATCAGTTGAACAAACGACGTGCGTGGCAAAAAAAAAGACCGTTTCAAGAAAACGGCATCCGAGATTGCAACAATAATATCAGCCATGAAAAGTCCCTAGGCTTGTAGCCGTTCGTGACCTTTTGAACGTGGGGCTTCTGAGATGCCTTGCCTTGATATTGGAGTGCCTTTTGTGGCCTTTTTCTTTCCATAAAACATCATTTTCAGCTCCTCTGTGATGAGTACATAGCCAAGTTTGCAGACCAAACGGGGGGAGATAGCTTTCAATAAAGAGTAGGTCAGCTGGTTGCCTGTATTGCACCGGACAACTTCCGGCTGCAGTGTTGTGACCATGGCAACAAGTGAAGCACTCTTTTTTTACTTAAATTTTAACAGTGAGTTTTGACTTCTTTTATTCTTTAATTATAACCAAGCCTGGAGCAGCAATTTCGCGCTCGTGCTGAGCCCGAGGTCACGGGTTCGTTTCCCGGCAGCGGAGGCCGCTTTTCTGATGGAGGCGAAAAGCAAAAACGCCCGTGTGTACGATATTTCGGCGCACGTTAAAGATCCCCTGGTGGTGAAAATTAATCCGGAGCCCTCCACTACGGCCTGCCTCATCGCCTACGTTAAACCCCGTTAAACCCCGCAATCAATCAATCAACTTCGCACTCGTACGCGCAGGTGTTCATTGCCAAAAGTTTACATGCCACAACGATACAATTAAACGAGCTACTTTGAAGCTTGGTATAATACCTTGCGTAAACTCAACATCAATGCATGCACATTTTTTTAGTACTCTTGACATTCAGGGCATCCAATTTTCCTCGCAGCACAACCAATATGCACCAAACTATATGTATGCATTGGTCATAAACATTTCCCTAAAAAAACTTCTATTGGTATATGCTACGATGGTAAGGTACAATTTTAACGCACTGGTATTAATATCGTCCCTAAAACATTCAATTTGTTAAATGCTACGAAAGTAAGGTACATTTTTAACGCCGTCAACACGTTTTAATTCCTAACTCCGAACTGTACGCATGATTACTCGAAGTGCACGGGAAACGTTGCGCAAAAAATCTAAATGCCTCCCCTGCATCGCGGCCCTCGTATACCGCAACATGTCATACTTTGCTTATCCGTCAAATGGCCCTTCAGGTAGCTTTTCAGATTAAGTCTACTGTCAAAGGAATTAATTTCGACTGCTGGCGTTCAATCCTACCCGGTTGCGAAGTCAGGCGATGCTCCAATGCGCAGCGGCTACGCCGTGCACGCCGCAGCTTTTGACGCGTTGGCCGTTTAGCGTGTAAGCATCGCAAATCAGACGAACAGTTCACTTCGCGAACCGCTGTCACATGCGCGCACAGCGCGTTTCACCCTCCGGGGTAAAGTCACGCGCGCTACGAAGCGTTCGATGACCTCCGCCTTTCGAACCACGCAACTTCCCCTAATCTGGCTTGTAATCTCAGGCATTCCCAACTCGATAATGTCCGCGTTCAATACCACAGTAGATAAAATGACTGAACAGAAACTTGGCAGACCGAAGCAGCGAAAATAAACTCTGAAACGTGCACTACGCAGTTCCGGCGGCCACCATCTAGCATTGCCGCGGCGACGCCCAATCAGGAAGGCCGTTTCAGCGCGCGCCGACAGGAACGCCATTCGCGCTGCAGAATCTATTTGTGGCTTCGTTTGTGCGCCTTGCTTTTTCTGCCGTTCGTGCGTCTCTGAATGAAGATAAAATAGATTGCCGGGAACAAAAAGAGGATAGCTTGGCCGATGCAATGGTACCAAAACGGCCTCGCCTGATGGCAACGCTGCGTAGATACAGTGCTACTACAATTTTCGCCCTTTTGCTCTGACATTTTGCCACCGCGGCTAGCAAAAGTATTTTTTGTGCCATTTGGCGATCGTTTCCGGCTGGAAAACTGCAAATGCACAGGATAGAAAACATAGAAACCGAATGTGTTGCTTTCAAAAAAACGATGTTTTGGTCATTTTTTTCTAAGTTGAAAGCCGCGTCTCCCATTAAACGAATCAATCCTTGTATTCGATAACTGCCGATTATTTGAACAATTTCCAATATTCGATATGTTTCGAATAGATAGTTTTACAAGCGAATACGAATACGACATATTTAATATTCGAGTATTATTCGAAATTTTCGAATATTCACACACCCCTAAAAGCAACCATTGTTCATCACGAACCATGTGATCATCAGAGGACTTCGTTGCAAGGCTGTGTTTCTACTCTTTTCACATCTTGTGAATAGTGAAGGCATCAATTAAATACGCTCACGAGTAACGCAACCGCTGCCCAAGGTCGTCACCAGAATCTGCGTTGCTATGCATAGTGGCTGTGTCAGAGCTGAAGTTGGCTGTTTGCGCGTGCTATCGAAAAGAATGGGGCACACACAGTGCTGCGGCAGCGATTTCAGACGACTAAAAAGTCACCGCAAGCTGTGACAGCACGTTCCTTTATATCTGCTTTCTTTTATTACAGCACATTCCTTTCCTTTATTACAGCACGCTTCTTTATATCTGAATGCGGAATAAGGCAGATGCAGATATCAAAGTTTTTATAAAATATTACGACAAAGCTGCATCAAAACCGCGAACAGCTCTCGTAGAGCATTGCACTTCTCGACTCCCATTTGCCCCTGGGTGACAACTGACTTACTTAAAGTGATTAAAAACAGAGAATACTGGCTGAAAAAAATGCAACAACACAAAGATGATAATTATTATAAAACCAATATAGAATTCTCTCTAACCTATCTCTCTCATAGATACGCAAGCAAAAAAAAAGATTATCATAGTAAATTAATACAAAAAAATAGCGGAAACTCAAAAGAAATCTGGCACATCATAAACTCGGTTATGATGCTCAGCATACAACAAGCTTAGCATAGTACCTGAACTGCGACCATGCTGCTCGTCCAGCGCAGTTCAATGATTTATTTGTTAATATAAGCAACAAGCTAACTAATACCTTCAGGGATGAACAAACCCCCACGCTACCCCCACCGATTATAACAGCTTTGTTTCAGAGGGATAAACACCTCAGAAGTAATCGACGTGAATGGAAATATGCAATAAAATAAGGCAATGGGTCATGACGAATTATCTATTAACATATTAAAACATAACATTGATATTTTGTGCTTCGGACTGGAAAAAATATTTAATAAATCTTGTTTGACTGGAACTTACCCCGAGCAGCTACAAATTCGGAAAGTGGTACCCCCACATAAAGGAGGCGATCCTAACTGAATTGGATACTGCCGTCCTAAACAATTTTTATCGTGAAATCATAAGTTGCTTGAGAAGCTAATAGCAAACAGGGTAATGGAATGCATTAAGAAATATGACATCTTAACAACGAAAGAACACGGTTTTCGGAAAAATTGCTCATCCACAACGGCTGTTTGTGAAGTTACAAAAGTAATCAACCAAGCCCTGAATAATAATCGTTTGACAATAGGCATATTCCTTGATATTCCAAAGGCGTTCGATTCCGTTGACCACAACCTTCTCGTTATGGATTTCGGGGGCCCGCTCTGGACGTTTTCCGCAGCTACACGACGAACCGCAAACAGTTCGCGCATATAGCTGACAGCAAATTTAAATTAAAAACTGTCAAAGCTAGGGTTCTCCAGGGGTCTGTAGTCGGCCCCATATTATTTTCTCTGTTTATCAATGACTTCCCAAATTCGCTGCGACATGCCGATACCACTATCTACGTCGTTGATACAGCTTTAGTCATCTCTGATGGCAGTTTAAAAGAAGCCGAAACTTCAGCAAATGTAGAATTACGTAATATATTAAAGTAGTTAACCAGTATTAAGTTATCCTCAACATTAAAAAACAAAATTATAGCCTTCTGCTCTAATCGGAAAAACGTAACAGCAGACTCAAATTATTCTCAAAAAATACCACACTTAGTAAGGTTGAGCAACATAAATACTTAGCAGTAATTATTGACAAGTCCTTAAACTAACATGATATCGAAGTAGCTAGCAAAACGTCGTTTGGTTGCTACACATAATTCAAACACGGAAACACTTTTACAGTAAAACACTACGATTAGTGTACAATAGTGTTTTCCATTCTCACCTTACGTACTGTATAGAGTCTTGGGGATTCTCATATGCGTCATATAGTGACATTATGGTGAAACTCCAAAAAAGAGCGATTAGAATATTGACATACGCCCCACTCCTGCAGTATCATCCCCGATTTTTTCAAAACCTAAAATCATGCCCTTTATTGTAGCAAAAGTTTTCAAGACACCATACAACCTAAGTTAGATACCAGGCACGCCCACCAATGGAACTTATATACCAAGAATACACAAGGTTAATATTATTTAATATTTAATATTATTTAATATTTATTAATATTTAATATTATTTAATATTTTGTCTCCCTCAAAAAATGGTGAGGCGACCATACCGTCGCCTCACCATTTCTTTCTTGGGATACAAAATAATAAATTATATACCAGTCGAATTAAAACAAAACAGACAAAGCACTCATTCTTTAAAAAATACTTTATGTCTGAGCTTTACGCTTCACCTTTTTAAATTTGGATAATATATTTTTCTCGGGCACATTGTATTTTATCACTGCATTATTGTGTACGATTGTTTTTGTGAATATTATGTTATGGATTCATTACTAGTCACGTCGGCTATGGATCCAGACAACTTTTCACCTATTTTTGTATCTTATTTTCTTTATGAAGTAAAGATTTCTGATGTCTGATAATGGATCTTTGATAAAATGCAACAATGTACGCGTTTCCAAAATGTCACTCTGTGAAGGCAGCGGTTTATTATTCTTGTTTATGTATTTCACACCGCGCGGTACACCGACGCCGAACGCGGGGGTTGTACGATCCTTGAACCCGCTGTTTCCAAGGGCAAGATAGATAGTTCTTGATTTTTAGAAAAAACTCAAGTGTTCGAAGAACAAGTCAAAACACAGCACCCAAAAATTATGGGGCATCCTGTGGCCCGCTCTCTGTTATTGTTGGCGTCATCATCAAAATTAGAGTACAAATATTGAAATGTTCCGACGCGTTTCAACGTTTACATCCATACAGGTCACGCATCGACATCTGGAGCAGGAGCCACTGAACCACTACTTATACCGTACGGCGTCACTATAACACGCTCCAAATCTCCAGGCCATGCGAATCTGCCCGGTTGAAGAGAAGCACCATGGCTCAGCAGAATTCCATCTCTAACATTTTCTTTTCGGAGCACCTCCTCCACGGTGTTTTTCGCGCCTAGCCATGAACTTTTTAAAGTTATTGAGCTAGAAGCATTTTTTTAGGCTGCTAGTGCATTCAAAAAGTGAGCTGAAAGCACAAACGCAGTGACGGCTGCGTTACGCCAAATCTACCGGTTTCTGTACCGATTTGTTCAAAAATCCGCATACCTTACTGCAAAGGGCAGCGTTTCAACTCACGTCGCCGGCAGATGGTAGCGATTATGCAGTAGTAAGCGAATACATTTGCAGCAAAGTAAAAAAAAGTTGAATTTTGCAGTACGTGTTTATGCAGCATCGTGAACGAAATTTTAGGAAGTTTCTGATGCTAAGAACAAAGCACCCCTTTTTCTGGTAATCGCAACACAGTAGATATGAATGACACAGGTCATAAAATATGTCGCCCTTTGTAGCTAAGTCTTTAAAAAGCGGGCTTTGTAACGGCTCCACTGCAAATACGCAGGCAAAGGGAAACCGGGGCGAGTTTTCCTACAGAAGCTGGTTGCTGGTCTGGTTGAGATTTTTTATGTTCGCGTTCACCCGCACGTGTCTCGCCAAAACCTGGCAAACACAATAGCAGCGCTTCAATCTAGAACCCTGTGTTCAAAGCTACCGGAAATTTCAATGTTGCATGAGAGGGCAGCAACAAAAGAAAGCTTACACTATCGTTTGTGGATGACGTTGCTATTTTATGCGGTAATATGAAAGTGTTGGTAAAGCTTTCAGTACCAGGCCAGACGTTCGTCATAAATGCTTTCAGTTACCTCATTTTAAGAATGCGCTGTCCTTCATCCTGGCGATTGGCCACTAGTCCTATGTGTATTGCCGGTGTTCATTGAAAAGTTTAGCGGTCAATTTCTTCATTTGGCAACACTGAAATGGCCACGGACATGGCCGAAGCGCCAAAAACATGGCGCAGCTTATGCAACTGCGGCCGCACGCCGAAGGACAAAAATAACACCGCCGTGCGTCGTCTGCTCCGTTTCAACCCGATTCTCACCGGTGGTGCCAACAGAGTTGTTATTTATCGCACTCATATTTGAGTCGCGGCATTAATTTGCGTTCAGCGGGCTAGAGATTCGAATGTCCGAACCATGTCATGCGCTTAGCACGGACACGGACAAGTACCGCCATCTCGCGGAGCCCGACGTAAACAGTGACGGCGCATTCACATGGTTGCCTGCATGGGCGCCTCGCTATTGAATACCGGCCATACGAACGAGTGACTTGGTCAACGAAGTTTGCGTTTTATCTCGGTATCCCCATTCAGCATTGCATTGAAAACACAGACAAAAAAATTCTAACGTAAGAGCACATCAGATGTGCGCTGGAACGGAGGGATGAAGCAGTAGGAATGTCTATTTTTACCCGAGCAAGTGTACTGCATGTCTTGGTTGCGTCAATCCTTTCGTAGGTATGTAGGCAGTGTACGTTTCCAGCTGAAAAGCTCGCAGGTTTAAGCCTATTTTTGGAGCGTTTTGATTGTAGCCCTACTCGAAAGGGGCGAGGCCGAGCAGTCTTTTCGGTCAAATCGTAGGGGTGGTTTTTTTCTTGCCCATTTCTTTATTCTATATCTTGTATGGTGATTTTCGATTAAAAAAAAACAATCTCACCTGTTTTATGCACGTTTTTGCAGACCAATTTTTTGCTCGTTGTTGTTGTGTTCAAAGTACGCGTATTATTGTGAACTGTTTTTTCGCCAAGCTTTCACATGCAGCTTGGTGACTGCTCGTGTTCATCGTGATTTCCTGTTTTTCCTAACCCTCAAATATGGCCCATATGCCGGTCTGAATACTTCTTTCAGGGCACATCTCTACCGAACACTGTTTTAGGCAGGCTCGGATAAAGGATGTTTCTTAAGAACCTGTCAATACCAGGATGGGGCGTGGGGAGATTTTTTGAGGCTGCATACTGAAACGCTGCAGGTTAAAATGTGAATCAACAGCAAACACCTTTTCTGCCATGGGGCGTCGATAGATTGTTTTCAAAGAAACCACAATGCCTAGAACACAGCCTCACAGCATTCTTCGGGCGCCCTTTAACGCACTCTTAAAATAAATATAGCAGTAGGCGTAGCTCGGCTAGGCCAGGATATACATACCGTGAGGTATGGTTCAGTCGGTTACTCTTAGCTTTCCTGGTTGTCTAGGATTACCTTCATTATCACGCTTACTGCTGCTTCAATGACACACACAGGGTATACGGATTATGTGACACATGTGTATTTCTCAAGCGGCTCCGGTGCAACGTCGCCAATCGCCCTAGAGCTGAGCTGGTTCCACAGGCGCACGCTGGTGTTGCTGCGAAGCACGAGCCATCGGTTGCACACGAGGCCACCCTTCGCATGATCATCACGTGGACAGGGCCGCCCGTGCGGAACAGAGGCCGGCGAAGACGCTGGGCGCGTGGAATATGTGAGAGACGCCGGGCAGCAAGCAACGTTCTGTTCATCGTGCGACGTCACTGCTCCTCGCGCATGGGCAGCACGGCTGCCCAGGAGACACGCGAAACTGCTCAACCTCGGCCAGTGTAGCTCGCGCTACAATACGCCTCCCTCTACCATCATATGGTATTCGGTATCTATCTATCTCGCCTGAAAATATGCCCTACCGTTTTGCTTTTAATACTCGCCCAGCACGGATTTGACCGAAGTGGCATAGCTGCTCGGAACGCTTATGCAGATGCACGTTCGGCGTGCTTTTGCGCGTACCCGAAATTAGTAGGCAGGGTGTTGAAGGCGAGTTGTCAGCAGTGCACGAACTTCTAAGAACGTAAGTTCTCAAATAACTGCTAGATGAGAGCCTGGCAGAGCCATAAGTGGGAATTAAACACCCAGGTTGATTTTCACCTGCCTCCTATCTTTGTGAGCGAGCGTCCTGATAAACAGCAAAAAAAAATGGCTACATCGGTTCAGGAGTTATGTGCTTACCTCCCACTCTGGAGATGCTGGTTTGACTCCAAACGAGCGCAGCATTCCCGTGATTTTCTTTCCAGCCCAATAAACTGGTTCGACTTTTACAGCTTCCTTGACAATTTTGGCGCCATTCAGACCTAAAATTCATCTGCTTTTTAATGCTGAAAGTTGGGCGCTACAGACGCTATCGTCTGTCCCGTCCACATTCTCCGCTGGGGTTAGAGTTTCTTTTTTCACTAGAAAACATGCCTGAGTCATCACCTCCTTTTTGCCGTTTCAGGAGACCTTAATTTTCTATGCCGTCTGTCGGGCATTTTGTTTTCCATCAACTCCGGCTTTCTGACCAACATAACTATCCAACGCTTTTGCATTAAACTTCAAGTACTTCCGCGCACATTTTTTGTGGGAAGAACGCGTGGACTGCTCAGGTGAGGGAAACGACAGACCGTGCCTTGCTTGAGAAGCAATATAATTGACGAACGGGCAGCTATAACAAGCAGCACTGTGGCGCTGATTTAGCGATTTCTAAGTGTATGACTCTTAAATGTCATCGCCGCATGCAGTATCCTACCGATCCACAATTAGAGTTCGCTTCATCTGTATGATCACCACATCAAGCTTATTTAATACAAACACTAGAATCAATTCAAAGTAGAGCTGCGCGCTTCATTTCTCGGAATTACGACCGCCACGCCAGTATTACTCAAATTAAAATATTTATGTCAATTCAGCTGTTAGAAACTCGCCGATCAACCGCTCTTCTCTGTCTTTTGCACAAATACATCAATTCAGCTACGCCATCCCCACTGCCTCTGGAAGCACCTGTTCGCATGTCAGCACGGCTTCATAATCAATTCAGTTTCAAGCGAATATTTGGTAAGACACGTTCATTCAACTTTTCTTCGCTTCCACGTGCCATTTCATTGTGGAATGATCTTCCAAACGCCATCGCCTACTTATCAAACCGTGATGCATTTCATGAGCGACTTACCAGCCATTTTTGTTGAAGCTTATTTGCCCATTTCAAAATTGTTGTCATATTGTCAAACTTTCTTTTTTCTTTCCTTTGTTTAAAATTTATATTGTAGTCTACGTTGTGTAATAAACCTTGCTCAAAATTGTATAATGATGTTGCCCCATATTAATGTTTATGCCATTTCACATTGCTTGTGCTTTAATTTTCTACCCCGCCTGATACCAAGATGTTTATAGTACCCCGTATTCAAAAACTCATGATGCTTCATGGTTGTTTCATTCTTTACCCCAATGTAATTCCAATGTATTGCGCTGTGTATTTTTGTTTTATTTTGTTCCCCCCTCACGCAGTGCTATTCGGAGCCTGTGATGTACTGTGAAATAAATAAATAAATAAATATTTAACGAAATGCTACGAGAAATGCTACAGCTGATTTGAATTGCTTTGTACAACCATGGTTACTCTAACAGTGCTACAGTGTATAAAAGCTGTAACTGAACTTGAGAAGCGTGTAGCCTCAAATATGAAAGTAGAGATACCAAGTTCTGCCCGAAAAAGAGCAATAATCTTTTATCAGTAGGGGTGGGCGATTGCTCGGTTAACTTTCCGATTAATCGATTCACGCTATTGTCACGATTAATTGTTTTGACCTGTTAATTGGGTGAAGTCACTTGAGCAAAATGAACTAAGATCATCATGTAAACATTTTGCGAAAGCATGCCGAGGCCCATGCTCGTGTTCAAATAAGCCACCTTACGTCAAAACAGAGACGATGCAAGTATGCTCAGAGATATTACGTATTAAAACAGCAATGTGATACTCTAAACAGACAGAAAAATGTATTTTCCTAATGCAAACACGCACGATACAAACGAAGAACTGTGAGCGGGCACTCACACTGCACAGGTGTTACACAGAGTGACTCGTAAGTAAACCACGATTATTCGGTTTCCCCTACAATTACGGCAAGCACCGATGATCCTGATCCGATAAATACTGCAAATGACGAAAGTGGTGATAAGCCTTCCGGTCACATCAGCGCCAAGACGATCATCTGCTTACCTCACTTGGAATACTTGCGAACAAGCACAGAGGCATAGTAATGTTACGCTATACTAGTAATAAAGTTAATTTAATAAAGTATCTTTTTTTATTTTCCTTCACAAGCCAACGCAACCGATTAATCTACCAATTACCCGATTACACCCTGCCGATAAATCGGAATAAAATTTGTATATCGACGTCCAGCCCTATTGATCAGACGGTTGTAATAGGCGACATCCCACTGCCACCAGAAAAACATAAAGAAATCGGCTGTTTCTTGCTTTTGTACCAGCCCTAAACGGCTAGAAAAAGTTATAAACACGCCGTAGTATTACGAAGGGAAATAACTGCGCAAGGCGACGTAGAGCCGTATATACAGATCGTCCAGAAGTTCATAAATTGCTGCACATTTTTTTTTCCAACCCCACTTTCGTTCACCGCTCTCCTCCCTTATTTGCTTTGAGACGCCCACCTTACTTACTAGCAGCCTAAAACTTTGAGCCGTCGCATAAACTCATAGCGTAAAAAAAATATCCCTTTCTCGGAAAGCAGGAGGCACACACCAGGAAAAAGCAAAACAAAAGAACGCGCAGCAGAAAGCGTGATAGCTGGCTGAGGTGTGGTGATAAATGATACGACTGTCACCGTAGTCTTCGCCGTGCTCTGAAAAGAGCAGGCCCGCTGGCGAGCCGAAGATTTCGGTGAATTTTTTTGCCTCACCCTGGAAGCCCTTTTCCCGTGGTTTGCGGCAAACTATGCATGCACAAAGTCTGCGCCAAGTCATATAACACAAAACAGAGTAAACAGAAGGGCATTCCTGGAAGCCAGCTGAGAGCCAGCGTGCTTCCAGGTGAAGAAATGGCCAACTTTTGGCCATCCAAGCTGTCACAGCACTCCAAAGCCGCAAAATGGAGGTGGGTTTCAACGAAATGCGCGTAAATGTTCCTTTTGAGCTGAAGAATTATGAAACAAAAAATTGGCTCCAATCCACGCAGTGAAGGTGGTAGGACGGCGATTCTGTAAACGACACCCACAATGATTACCCAAGCGGGGCCACTTGAATTCACAAACGTGGTTCGACAAAGCGTGAAGCCAGATACTCTGGCAGCCGTTACCTGGGATTCGCCGGGTCGAATCCCAGGTAATCCCGGCGCGCGTTGGTAAAAAGAAAATGGAGAGGAGCGTCTTTCGAAGGGTGACGAGAAGGGCGGCACGAGTGGCTATGGCTTCAGCTCTCTCACTGCCTCCCCTCACTCTTGCCTCATGTGTCGCGTACAAAAAGTGCCCTTCCACCCCCCTCCCAGACGCTGAATACAAAACCACCATGTGTATCACTGTCTCGGTAGATGGGCGTACCTTAGTTGGCAAGCCGACGGCATCTCGCGCCGCTTCTCTTCGGGCCCAGGTTTGATCCCTGGCCGTGCTGTAGTTTATTTTTGTATCCTGGGATATTTGTTTGGGAGTTTTCTGCTGAAGCGGTACGAAAATTTCCTTGGCTGGTTAGAGGCATACTGCTTCGCAATAAACAATGGAGAAAATAAACCACCTTAATGAATCCAAATAAGACAACTCCGGGGAAATCGGAGTAATTCTAATGAGCTTTAACGCAGTGGCTTTGTTATTCAATTAAGCTATCCGCATGGCTTGTACACTGGGTGGCAAGCGCCTAATTCATTACCTCTACTCAGGTGAGCACTCGATGTTGCCTTTTTATTTTTATTTTGTTACTGCTTCTGGTCATTGCGAATCGCCCAACTGGTGTTTAGTAAAACGCCGCCCAGCTGTGCAGAGGTAAACGAGTAGATAGGGCTGCTGAGATGAGAATGCAAATATATTTCAGCGCTCTAGTCGATTACTTTACGCACCATTCACTCTAAGCGAAAAATAAATGGCGTCTTATCAACCGGAACGGTGAGTAGCATTCTTAATACAGAATTGCGACACGTTCAAGCATGCTGTGAGAGCATAATTTCAGAGAGTAAGTCCCGTAAAGCCGCTAGCAGAGAGCCTCATGATTCCATTATCAACTTGACAAAACAGGTGGCAGAACTTGGCAAGTACGCTTCCATGCACAACGCAACGATACATGGTGTGTCAAATGCTGAGGACGGCAATCTTCCCTCACTAGTCGCTGACTTTGGATCCAAGTTTAAACGCACCAATACACCAACCAATTCCAACGTTGTTAATAGGGCCCCTACAAAAAACAACCCAACATCCAACCAAATTGTCCGGTTTGTCTCTCGGGACAAAAATAACTTCTAGAAGACAGCAAAAAATGCTCGTTCGACGTTTAAAGATCTTAGCATGGTCACGGAAGCGACTGCAGTATTTGAAATGGCCACATGACGTCACAGAGCGACGCACGGTGTGCGGAAGAACTCAGCCTCAGAAAGCCAAATTGGGGCACTTCAAATGGACCAATAGAGGTGTCGTGAAAGTTCAGAAAAAACTGACAGGCAAAGTTTATAAGATGGCTTCCCACGATGCGCGCATCATCGTGGGATGCCATCATCGGAACGCACGTGAATTTCTGTATTTTCCCACTATTCAGTGTCCACGACTTACGCAGTACACCTAGCAAAAAAAAAAGAAATATCCCTCAAGAGATGAACTAAGCATTGGATCGATCACTGGTGCACTTGGACATCAGAAGCTTGACAGCCCAATACAACGTCTCGTATGACTTCTGTGCAAAGCTGAACCATGCATTTCCTTTCATAGCTCTCTCACATGGGTATCTCAGAATGGGGAGCAAGTGGGCTGGTTGGGGCACGTTAAAAACCTACGAATCAGCGGAAACTAACGGAACGCAGAGTAGGACACATGCACGCAAGGCACTGACTAACAAACAAGTTTTATTGCCTGCAAGCACATTAAATGTACATCTGCAAGGCAATAGAAAGGGGTAAAGAAGAAAAGGCAAAAAGGCAAAAAACACAAAATGAAAAAAGTTTTTGTCAGACCCTGCAGACAATCTTTTACGTTTTTACACGGGCTCTGCACTCAAGTGTAAATAGCTGTACGAACACGCCATTCTTCCTTATAACCCTGTGCATTCAGACGGTGTTGCCGCCTAGGAGAGGTAAAGCGAAGTTGTCGATTATGGCGCTAATGAGCGCCAACAGTTGGCGCCTCAATAATGCAGCCTATAGCAGCATAAGCTGCAGCGTTTCTCCGCTCCGTACTGCTGCAAGTGTGATGGCCCCATGTATGGCAACTTTGCCGCGAATAAGGCAAAGTTGCATTACGTCAGCAGGCTCCAAGGCTCCAAGAACATGCAAACTTACTAAAAGAAACTGCCGGTGGCCAGTTAGCTGCGCCTTGTCGCTAGTGTAAGTGCGAACCAGAATTTCATCAGTGTCACGCCATTCGACGATCTGCCGAAAAACGCACACGTAAAACCTATGAAGCCGTTTTCATCAATCAGAGGGGCGACAAATGTGCAGAGCTATTCGCTTTCGGGTAAAACACGATTTTACCGATATTTACACCTAGAACGTATCTCGGGAGAATCGGGTTAAACAAGATTTCTCCATCAACGGACCTTTTTAAAAAAGTGCTCTGCACTATCGTGCGCTCACGGCCGCCATTCTCAATCAGTACTTGGTGCAAGCAAGCCCCACAACACATCTTTCGACCCATGGAGTGTTGGCAAGGCCGTCCGATACAGGCTCGCAAATTCGGCGCTGACATTGCTGGGTCTAGTTATGGAAGATGTGAAGTCGAGGCAATTTTCTTTTGTCGGAGATATGTTCAACGATCGCACAGATCTCGAATGAAGATCAACATGTTCCGCATGCAGATGACAATGTATGTAAACAAGGATTTGTAAATAATGGATGCCAGATTTTCGTGGATAAAATGTTTAATCTAATGGATGTTATTATTGTTCTTTACTGTCATTAATACTGGTTCATTTCTAAAGGAACGAAAAATTTCGGAGAGTGTTTACTAACAAACCCCGATTACCAGCTTGAAAAAAACACCAATTTCATCCCGTGAAGTTTATGCACATTATAATGACTTCTGATAAAATAAACTGGGAGTATTACCTCGTACATCTCGGGATTTAACTTAAAACTTGCGAATTTCAGAATGGTTTGATAAAACTTAAGGAAGACCACACAAACGAGTAAGACTTTAGGGTAACAAAACTGCACGTAACCTTCACGACTATCACGATGGTTTAGGTCCACGATTGCATCCGATTTGCTTCTTCTTCGCTGCCGCAACGACTCTACTCCCCCATTGTTGCTATAAGTGCCAGCTTCCTCCATTTTGTGGCAGTGATAATCATTGGACATCACCTGGGAAGGGCGTACGCTATGTCTTTCTCTTTCCAAGCAAGTGTTGCCACTCATTGCAGCCAACGCTGCAGTCTTTCTAGTTCCTAGCAAGCTCTGCCACGATTACGGCGAACACTGCAGGTTTTTTTTTTTTTTAACACGACAGTGTTTTGTGCCGGGGTACCCCAAGACCTCACCGACGACATATCCGGCCCGGAAATGACATCGCCAGAGAAAGCTCCAGTAATGTGGCTGCGCTAGGAATCCATCTCCTCATTTCTCTCGCTGCAACGCGAGGTGCGAAACTTTCAGCCAACTGGGCTATGAACTCAAGCGTAAATAGTGGCACAAACATGCCTGATATCCTTCCCTATAACCTTCTCTATTCAGACGGGGTTGCAATCTACGAGATGTGAAGCGAAGTAGTTCATCATGACGCTAATGAGCGCCTACAGGTGGCGCCTGGATAGGGCAGGTCTAGGAGCGTAAGCTGCAGTGTTTCTCCGCCGCCTATTGCTGCGGGTGTGTGTAATGGCCCCGTGTTAGAAAAATGTTGCATAAGGCAACGTTGCATTAAGGCGGAAAGGCAACTACGCCGACTGGCGGATGTCACGTTCGCCACTGCTTTAGTACGAACTCTGCCTCTCACACTCTGCCTCTGCAAGGTACGAACTCTGCCTCTCGCGTTCCACAAGCTCAGCTGGTCGCAACTCAACCATCTGCCGTAGACGCCACGGAGCAGGATCGAAGTGGTCACACTTTCGCCAAATCGACCCGCCAGCAGGACATCGCTCGCCAAGGTCGTTCTCACAGTGAGTGAGTGAGTGAGTGAGTGAGTGAGTGAGTGAGTGAGTGAGTGAGTGAGTGAGTGAGTCAGTCAGTCAGTCAGTCAGTGAGTGAGTGAGTCAGTGAGTGAAAAACGTTTTATTAAGCCGGTGAAGTGTTAGTGGTTCTTTATTCCAGGAAGCGATGTGATGAGCGGGCAGCCTTCGCTATGGAGGCCAAAAGTGACTGGACATCCAGGTCGCTGCTGGTCACCAGTTTCTCCAACAGCACAGGGGTGGGAAGGTGTGCTGTTTTCGAGCGCCTGTGGGTTTAGGCAGATTTCCGCAATGCTGCGGCACATACAAACCAGCGGCTAAAGTTGATGCGTCTAACGGTGCTATGCCGACGAAATAAAAAAGCGATGTTAAGGTTCATCACCATCATCATCATCACCAGCCCATCTACGCCGACTGCAGGGAAAATGCCTCTCCCATTAATCCCCTATTACCCTGGTCCTGAGCTAACTTCGACTAAGCTATCCCCGCAAACTTCTTGATCTCATCTGCCCATCTAACTTTCTGCCGGCCCCTGCAACGCTTGCCTTCTCAGGGGATCCACTCTGTTCATAATCATGCGCAATAAAAATTCAGCTGCTGCTGTGAAGGCACATTAACATTTAGTGTTTTGCGGATTCCTATGAAAAAGGTGTCAACCACATTTTTAAGTCCCGGGCGCTCACCGCCATCTTGGTCAATCTCCCTGAGTTGTTGTGCTTGGCTTGATAAACGCCCGCTCGGGACGCTGAACGGTCTCCGCGAGGCACGCGCTCGGCCTTTGCTTGGTGTGAGGCCGCGTGTTAAGCAGGCGAGCATGTGGCCCACGGAGGAGGATCAACGACAAGTGACGCCATGGGTCGAGAACAACTAAAAAAACATATATTCTTCTGAGGACACATTAACACTTGGGAAAACAACTGGCGACCGGATCGGCAACAAAAAGCAGCACACGCGCCACGCGGAGGAATGGCTATAACACTGAAGTCCGAACCAAAGTTCGCGTGGAAGGGAAAAACGAGGGGACACGCTTACGTTCAAGTCTATTCGACGCTGGGCGGGATGACGTCGATGGAACGCGTGGAACGTCGGTCGAACGTCGCCTGTTGAGACGTGGTGGTCGCAGGTACAGAATGTCGATGCCCGCGCTAGTTCTTGGCCACCCTAGTCCTCGCCCCGAATATTGGCCCGGAACATGCCTCCGGATCTCGCCAGCGGGAACAGGCACCCCGTGTTGCAGCAGAGGGACCCCGGAGCAGCTCCCGGGACGATTCCCGGAGCACGGCGCAAGCACGCTCCTGGCTTGCCCTCCAACCGCCTCCCGAAAGGAATCCTTGCCCCCGTTCCTTTAGCGCTGTCTCGTCGCTGCTCGCTGCCGGCACACTCCCCTCTCGTGCTCCGCGCTCCGCGTGAACCCGCTCGTCGTCGTCTTATCTTCCACCGCCGGCTTGTTTCCGTCGTCTCCTTGCGCGTTGTCGTGGCCGGGGGATGCCAGTCATCACACTTGGGTTTTTTAACTGCGAATGGGAAAAATTGCGATTTGCTTAAAAGCTTCGCTGTGAAAATTCTGACTTCTCCCCGATTACCAGCTTGCCAAATAGCACCCAATTTTTTACCCCGATTTAAAAGTATAAAAATGAAACTCTAAAGGAAAAGCCGGAAACCGCCGTCTTCTTGCGGTGCCCAAAGAACCGTTGATGGCAGTTTTTTTTAAACATTACTTGATGCCTGTTCTAGGCGAGTCCTTCTAAGACTTGATGGAGGTGACAGTGGCGTCAAACATTGACTTAAAATACCGTATGTTTAAGGAAACACTGTAAAGAATTCGTCGTGTAAGGTATGCTAGGGTAAGAAGCGGATATCGTTACAAACTTTTCAAAATAAGTGAAGAATTATATATTGTCTTGTCTACGGTCCGTCTAGCCTCGCCTTGTAATATTCTTACCTCTTTCGGTGCTGCTTATGACTGTGGCTGTTGCTCCGGTTTTACCGTCTTCTGTCTACAGTTTCATGTAATCAGTCATGGTGAAGGTACGTTGATCCCAGCTGCTCTGATTTCTCAGATGCGGACAAACAATGAAAATGTCTGTGTGCACGAGCTCCCTACTACGGAATGCTTCATCTCCCAGGTGTTTGAGTTTTCTAGATGGTTGCCTGTACCGTAACTACCTTCTGTTTTTCCTTAATTTGCATACATGTTACGCCTAAATAAGCGTTTTTATGTGTTCTGCAAATTTGGGCGACTTTCTGGCCCAACTTTGGTGGATATTTCTCCCCGTAGGCCAACATTTTATGCCCGTTTCACTTGACGATTGAGCGATTTTCCTTTGCAACACCTGGTTACCCCGGCCGAGGAAGAAATAGAAGAGAGAGAGGAGCTAGTCGTTACGAATATTGTCGCGCAACCTGCTAAGCGTCTGATATATGAGACTGTATGTAACTGGTGGTGCGCGCACGAGCTAGTTTTCTTCCTGCCTTCTGATTGGTTCAGCTTTTAATACCACTACGGCTACCACGAGAACACAGCGCGAAGGAAACTGGCGCAGTAGATTCTTCAAAGTTTTAGGTGCGTTGTACCTTAAGACAGCACAATGTCAGTCCGCGTCCGTGCGCATAACATTTACAATCGCAAAAAATCACACAGGCACCGGCAGGATTCGAGCCTGTGTCTGGCAGCCTAGACAGAGTTAGTGTCAGTGGTCTTGCCCATCCGGCTACGACCGCAAGTTAGTACCCGAGAGTCCAACGCTTACTCCCTCGCCCGTAACGGTGCGGAGTACCTTAGGACCCCCCAGTGCTCGTCCGCGTTCATCCATGCGCACACCACATCAAGCAAAAATCAAGCAAAATTTCATTTGAGCGTGTGTTGAAGTTTCAGTTAGGGAATAATCAAACTGCTGTTCACGGCTCAAATCAAATGATGGTTGGGGCGAAAATAGGATGCCACTCGGGGCGCAACTTGGATGCATTTCGAGTCCCCGTACTCCGCACCCTCGCAATCATCCATGGAGTGGAGATGCTGCCGTTTTTTCAGAATCCCGTATTATGCTTTTGGCAGTTTCTCATCCGCTTGCAAGAGGAGCAGAAAGCCAGCAACAACGGTCTACGAGCACTTTTGTGAAGTCAGCATGCGCGAAAGCACAGAAAGCCAGTAAATGAAAAACAGGATGCCTGCGAGCGCATCCCGAATAACCGGCGGAGTGTGCAACGAAAAGGCTTCGTGAGGGCCATTCCCTTCCGACAAAATGCTTTTTCTTTAAAATGTAGCTGCGTGGTCTGCTATGTGTTCCCCTTGGAAACACTTTCTGGGCTACCTTTCTGCGAGACGGTTGCGGGAACTGCAGTGCATCATAAAAATGTGTAGTTTTGAATATTTCTGCTTTTGAGCGTTTCATCAAAATGTGGCCTTAGGAAACCAACAAAGTACAATATAAACTTCAAGAAGTTCAGAGCAGATGGCGGCACCACCCGGAGAGCGTTAGTGTTGCGGGGCTTTGCCAAGATACGTTATGGAATGTGGCATTGTCGAAGACTCGTGCATAAAAAGGCGCGTTTCTGTGCGCCCAAATTTCTCTTTAGTTGTTTCTTATATTATATTGGAACAAGAAAGAACCAAAAAAGTCAACCGCCAAACAAATCCTTCGTGTCGCTTCCGCAGTACGACGAGGAAGTCCTTCCAAACAGCGTTTTAAGAAATGCGCAACATTATTGGGACCAACGGCGTGCCATAACGCGGATTTGATCAAGTGGACATTCGTTCGATTAAAGAGCGTTCGATGGTATTCCATGAAATATATCGCACTCATTGTGGCGGTGTCATGTAATGCACCCTCACGTACCTAGTGTTGGCTACTAACTTCTTTGCTTAAGTTCTTGTAGTGCGATGTGGGTGACGCATTGGCTTCATAAAGCACATACATTCACAAAATATATTCGGTACTTTTTATAAATAAAGGTGATTGACTGCTTGATTGATTGGCTGTTCGGTTTAACGCGGCCGCGCAACGCAGGTGATGAGGTGCGCCGTAGTGGGGGGCTCCGGATTAATTTTGACCACCTGGGTATCTTTAACGTGCGCCGAAATCTCGTACACACAGGGGTTTTTGCTTTTCGCCTACATCAGAAGAGCGGACGGCACGGCCAGGAATCGAAACCGCGACCTCGTGCTCAGCAGCGCACCGCCTTAGCTACTGAGCCATTGCGGCGGGTATAAACATAGCTCTTCTGAACGAAAACTACAAAGATTTCCTAGGAGATGCTGCAAAGATCTGTTTTTTTTTGCTGATATAGTTGTTTCCTTTGTCCCGACGCTGTTGTTGACATGAAAGGGGCTCCCGCCTCGTCAAGCTGCTTACTAAAGCTTTTTACCGTCGTTCCTATTCTGTGTCGGGGCTCATGGAACAGAAATAAATATTCATTTTGTGAATATTGCTGTCATTATTAAATTACCACGTCTTCGTGGCACTCTCTGACTACATTTTACTCTGCAGAAGTCGCGGGATTTACACTTTCATATTAAAGTGACCTGCAACACTTTTATCAACTTTTTTAAAACCTTAAATGCTTGAAGAGCGTGGCCAACAAACACATTCAGTGCTTAGAATGGAGGGTAACCAAATTCCTCAACCCAAAATACTTTCTTTGCCCATCAGATAACTTCAGAATCTGGCTCGAAGATCTTTCCCGATCCTTGCTTTCTTGTAGCGCTTGAATTCACTCATTAGAGCGACGTAGCGCTATTGCCGGCTTCCTTTTCAGTTGCAGCAATAAACTAATCCCACTGTTAAAAAGTGAACAATAGCAGAGCAGAAACAGAAGTAGAATCTGCTTCGACGAGCAAATCGCGCCATGCCGCTCCGTTTTGCGTAAACTATCGGGTGATTTGTGGTGCAGTGGGTAGAGCACCATGTACATTGCGTTCCGCCCGCAGGGTCGAGGGATCCCAGGCGCCGGATAGTATTTTCTTTTGTATAGTGTAGGGGGAGGGGTGCGGACAACGACGGTGCGGACTACGACGGGACAACGCGGGTGACATCGTGAGTTACTTAAATGCTCTGCATTTAAAATGTCCTTATTGCTAGACCGTTGACGTGATTCGCCTAGAGTTCGAAGAAAGGGTGAGCAAGTAACTGAAAACTAACCTACACACACTGTGGTTCTAAAAAGCTAGGGGACCACGCGTGTGGTGGCAGACACCAACCGACGACGATTCTATTTATTTTTCTCTCCATGCCTGGTCACCAGTCTCGTTGCAACGTGAGGAAGGCGCGGCGGCTTCTGCGTTCTGCACCCGGGAGAATGGCATGCTTCATTTTGTTGCCCTTACATCGCCGACGCGCCAATCGTCCCTCTTGGGTTAACACGAACGTTCTCTGATGGCTGCCGGTATTTCTTCGTTCCTTACCGACACGTTCCGCTCGCCTGTCTAGAGCTTAACCCTGGGATGAACGTATCAAATTAGTGCCCCGTTTTCGCCCTCCTTGGTAGTGTCACTGGGGATGGTTACGCTGGTTCGGGCTTCCAACAATTGGTCGCAGTATTGGTTGCCGGGTGCGCCTCCGAAAAAAAACAACAAGTGGAAATAAAAGGGAGGAACTTCCCAATACCTGTGAGAATGCTGGTCGCATTTCGGAGAAGTTTTGTAAGGAGCAAACGATAATTGCAGACCTTAACCCGATCTCTGCACTTGCCAGGTACACATCCTGGGTTAGGTGAAAGCATCCATACAGAAATCCGTGGCTGCACCTCACTCCTGCTCTTGGTCTTGTTCACATGGGACTTAGCGGGCGCGGTTTATATCCCATAGACATGAAGCCAGGCGGCTTCATGAAGGCGGCCATCATTTCATGGTTTGATGCTATAGACCGTTTTTTCACCTGGTATTTTCGGCGTTCATGCGGAGGCTTACAATTACGCAGTTCGTGTTCCACTATTTCTTAAATCAGCTCGGCTAAAGTCGCGGCTTGAGGGTAGTGCGTCAGGGTGGAAGGAAGAGTATCCTGCATTCTTGGTACACCACGTTACAAATTCATTTCCGCTAGTTTCTCCGATGGCGGGGAGACAACTTTGAGGTCGTTTCTCGTCATCGCGCTGGCGTTACCATCGAACTGCCATGAGATCATGTCAAGGGTCATTTCTTCGGTGCCGTGTTTGGAAAAGAATTCAGCAACTTTATTAGGGCGTATGCGAACGAGTCCAGCGAAGAGCATTTGCTTTTGTCTTCGCGTAAAAACCTCAGTTTCTTCTTTCGGGCCATATCCTGGTCAGCCCGGTGAAATGTCTTCGTCATCTCAACAAAAATGACGGCCCCTTTCTTGGGGCGTTTTAGTGGCGCGCTGTGAGCGAAACCTCTGTGCCCATTTCTTTTAAATGACGCTAGTGAATGTCCTTAAGAATTCATTACGGGCGAGAGTCAAGGTGAACTGTTATCTCTCGTGGTTTTAGAAAACGATAAGAAACAAAAAAGAAACGAAAAAAAAGAAGAGAAGCCGGATCAACCTGGGCCCACTTGCCAAAAGAAATACCGCATTGCAGGGGTACCATACGTGCACAGAGTTGCTCATTGTTTGAAAAAAGTGGGAAGTATAGCATATGTGACGGTGGTACTTTCTATCCCCTCAAATGAATGTTTTCCACAACCTTTATCTGCGCATGCACTTGCAGGTGCCGCCATTACTTTTGGGGGCTCGCTCTTATCGGAGTCGGTGCTTGTGACCCATGTGGTGGGCATACCGAGCCAAGCTCCTGATTGTCATTGAAATCCAGTGGCCGCTCCAAAATCGCAAAAATCATCACACGGCCAATCACCGGCATTTGGAAATTATGTCAACCACGAACCTAAGCAGAGACATTTGCACGTGAAGTTAAAAAATAGCTGCACCTAGTGAAAGCCCCATAGCTATCACCATGGGAACGGCCCCACGAATGCAGTACTGGAAAACTGCGTCGCCGCTGAACGTGGGCGAAAGAGCCACCAATTGTGCCTTTTTTGTGCGCGCCTTCTGGCGATTTTCTTAACGTGGAAAAGGTTCATTGCCCCGAATGTATGAAAAGTTAACTCAGGTTAGGCGACGCGTAATATGTGTACAACAAGGCATCACAAGCTCCTGCCTGTGCCGAAATAGTTTTTTATTCTGTCCCACATCGTGTGGCAAGCATTACGTCGGCCAAACTGGTTGATGTTTAAAAGAAATACGAAGGGAGCACCACTACAACGTTTCGAAAACGTTCCATGGTTATCTTGCCCAGCATTGTGGCGGTTGCGATAACGCCTGACAGTCGCTTCTGGATTAAGGCGATCTAATATGGAAGCAGTACCAGCAAATCGTGCGGGAAATCATAGAGGCTACCGAAATAAAAGGGTAAGCGATCTATGCGTAAGCACCCTTCTATTGCCCTCTCAGATTAGCAGTGTCGCTGTTGGGTGCAGCAGTCCCCACTAGGGCGTGCACGTTGCCATCTCGCAGCCAGGCTCGTTGTTTTCACACAGCGCTTGCGCATTGTAAATGGAATGACCGCTGTACATTTTGCACTTGTTGCGAAAGTAGATTACTTTGACGCGTAAGGAAAACACGAAGTCATTGTCACACGGTGTTCAAACTCTCTCACGAGATTATGTGGTGAGATAGTGTTTTCTTCATTCATTTGCTGATGTTATTTTGTAGGTTTGTACAAAAACCACTGGCAAAAGCAATAAAAATCAGCTGCAGTAGTTTTGTGCCCTGTTCTCTTCTTGTATCATGTTGTTTGCTCTGTTACTGATCTTAACTTTGAGAGTAGGGGGCATCGCAATGAATGGGACGAAGCGACGCCGAGACAAACACAAGCGCTTACGGACCACCAAATGATTTATTGCATCCGAAAACCAGTTTTATACATGCTGGTCGACCACCGAAATAACAAGGAATTAAGAAGGATGGGTAGGGAAGAAGAGACAGGGGAAAACCACGCAAAAAAAAGCGCGCCAATCCACGCTGTAAATGTGGTTGGAAAGCAAAGCTTTACACAATTCAGACACCCACAAGACACTAATCAGGGATTTTATTCCACAAGGACACTTCCGCCCTGTGTTGTGTTACCCGCCTTTCACCCAACTTGACAAAAACACAACACCAAGAATCGAGATTCCGCAACATTTGTGTTTACCCAGGACAAGTTCCGGTGTGCTCAGTTTTACAGTGATGTGTCCATGACTGCCACTGCTGTGTTTTGTGCTACGCATGGGCCAAACTTGCACGTCAACCTTTTTAATAGTGTAGTCACAGCTCAAGTATACGGGATTTTAATTGTCCTAAATCACGTTCTACAACTTCAAATTTTATTTAAAGTACATCGTGTACGCGGACGCCCTTAGCGTTGTACGCGCGCTTGCATCTGGAAAGCATTCTAAAAACTTTGTCATTAATCATGTTTTTAAGGCTATTATGTCTGCATGCGCATCAAACCAGGAAATAACTTTCTGCGGGGTTTCAGGCGACACTTGGACCGCCGGAAATAAGACCACTTATCAAGTGGCCGCTGCTGCGACACTCCTGAATACAGTACACTTTACCCTACACCGACCTCAAGCCACACACAAGACAACACTTTCGCAAGGCATCACAAAAGGAGTTAAGTGAACAGAAAGACAACGAATTACCCATAAAAAATTACCCCCACCTCCCCTCGTGGGAACCCTGGTGTGATGCAACGCATCTCATGGGGTGTTCTATTGGCGTTTTCCATCGTATTGATTACGCTTATAGCAGGGATTCTCACGCGAAGGGGAGGGGGGCGTAATTTTTCATTTTCACTATGCAATGCACATTCAGTACACGTATGCTCAGGTACGGTCTTTATTGCAGACGAGAATGAGTACCTTGTGGTCCGTAAAGTGCACAGTTAGGTGCTCTACGATTGCATCAAGCAATCGTCAAGTACGGCGAGAGAGTGCAAGCGTAACGCGGACGGCGGTCGACTGAGACCGTCCGAGCGCGGCGTGCCGCTTTATAGTCACAGCGCTCGAAGGAGAGGAGAGCGCGGAGAGAGAGAGTACTGCACATGCGACGCGCGCGCAGCGCCGCCCACCGGCGCCTAGCAACGGAGTGAGAGAGCGCTGCGCCAACCCGCAGCTGTTTGGGAGAGTGTTCGCAGCTGTGCGGACAACGCCGTACAGACGCAGGAAGGACAGAGGGGGAGCATGAGATGCGTTGCATCTGAAAACCGCTCTTGGGACGATACGCCACCTACAAACGCGACAGATACACATATGTCGCCTTGGCTAGGCTACGGATAGGGCACACCCACGTAACTCGCTCGTATCTGCTCACGGGATCTTCAACTGCCCAGTGCAGCAGGTGCGGAAAGGCCCTACCCATAGTTCACATACTCATTCAATGCAAGGCACTCGACACCACACGCACAAACATTTTCCTAAACTATACTGACAACACATCCAGCAACACCCATCCCACTTGTGGGCCGACAGCCCAATGTTTTCTATTAAGCGTTTTTGTAGCGTAAGCTACGCTGGCCGAGGCTGAGCAGTTTCGCGTGGACCCTCAAGGGCCGTGCTGCCCAAGCGCGAGGAGCATTGGATTGTATTGGATTGTAAATCCAATCCAATTTGAGTACGGTTGGGTAGAGAATTGGGTCTGCACATTCGCAGGTCTGCGCATTCAAAAGTAGTGACGTCATAGCCGCGGCAGATGCACTGGCGCCAGCGCGTGCACAGCTGTGCGCCTCCGTTGTGCAGTAGCCGAGTGTGACACTGCGCCGGAGCACCTTGGTAGCCGTTTCGCTTGGCTCCTAGAGAGAATGCTGCGCATGCGCGAGGAGCAGTGACTGGGCTGGACCGGACTGGATTGGTTGGAATAGACTGGATTCGATTGGGTTGCTGAACCTTTGCTCACGCTACGTATATCCTGGCATAGCCGAGCTAAGCCGCTTCTAATTTTTCCAGTTTTTATAAGATGTCAGGTTTTTAGTTTCTTTCATATCATGCACAATCATCCCGGCCCTATACACGAGCCTTCTTCAGGGATTTTAGGTCGCTTCACTTCTGTTTTATATGAGATAATTTCGTATTAATTGTGCATGTGTATCATCATCACATAACTTTGTCTTTGGCGGTCTTTGACCTTGTTTGCCTTGCGCTATTAAATTAAAACCGTCATCAAAGCGCTACGCGACACCCACAACGATTACCCATGCGACATCACCTAAATTCACTCACGTGGCTATAAAAATAATGAAACCACAGACAAGTTAAATGCACTTACCCGCCCCCCCCCCCCTTTTATTTCTTCAAAGATATATTCTTTGCTAAGAAATAATGAATGCATGATTCATGAACGGAGATTAGTTGAGTTGTATTGGTGAAGCTCATGAGTAGAAACTGTTTTATAGAATTAAAGGCAACTGAAACTCGGTGTTAGACGATCTCACTCCTCTGTCTCTGCCACTCCCGCGGGAGGCAACGAGATCAGGGGTAGAGACCGCGGAGAAGTAAGCAGCCATGCGTTGGCGTGCGCTTCCTTTAACTTTTGTAACTCATAGCGCGTGCGCAAGGCGCGCAAAAGGCCGCTACGCGTGTGGTGGGCGGAGTGCACAGCGGCGCGAGAGGTCGCGTGACTCAATTACGTGGCATTAAACGAGAACGCAGGGGGTAAGCTAGCAGATGTGTTTGGTGAGTGCGTTGCCGGTCTTCTCCGTTCTCGCGTGGGATCGTAGTTCAATTGGCAAGTCAAGGGTCCCTCACTCTGTTACTCTATTCGTTCCGGGTTCGATTCCTGGCGGTGGCAGTAAATTCTTTTATTTATTCGCGGGAGTTTTCTGTTGACACCAACGGTCGCGAAAGAACCCTTGGGGTACCCAAAAGACCCTTGCTTTAAAAACGCACAGCAATGGAGACGAGACACACTTGTCATGTTTTGAGATAGCGAATATCTTTCTCGATGGGCGAATCGTCACCGTACTGAACTATGTAAACAACCCCGTGAGCCTTGCGTGCCTTCTTCTCCAGATATTGGGCAGATATCAGGAGCAGAAAACACGTGTCCTGTCACCATTGCTGTGCGTTGTTTAGGAATGAGTTTGGTGCGGTTTTTCCTTGTTCCCTCTGCCCTACCCCTCCTTCTTTCTTCCTTGTTGTGTTGGTGGTTGGCCAGCATGTATGAGACTAGTGCTCCGATGCAATAAATCATTTAGTTGTTGCTAAGCGCTAGTTTTTGTCTTGTCTTCGCTTCATCCCATTCATTGCGCTGCGCCCTAGTCTCAAAGTTATGTACCGACTGGCCCAAGCTTAAACTCTTCTGGGGTTACTAAGCATAATGTACCAACTGGCCCAATCATCTATTTTAGCTCCATCTTCTCAACCAAAAAAGAACGATACCACGTCCAAAAGGTTTCTTCTTTGCTCATTCTGAGAAATTATGTAAGCTGTTCTACAGCTCTAACCACGCTTCCGCTTCTGCGCCGCGGGATCCGCTGAACGTACGTTCTTTCCGGGGCTGCTGTATGAAAAGTGATGAAGTAGCGTCGGATATTTTAGGAGTGAATCTATTTAGAAAATAGTTAGAGTTTCGTGTCCGCAGTTAAAAATACCAAGAAAATTCCGAGCGCATATGAGTACGTGCCTCGCGGCGACCGCCCCGCGCCCGTTCGCATGTTTGTCAAGCCAAGCCTGCCCACTTAGGGAGATCGGCCAAGATTGCGGTGACCGCTCGGCAGTTAAACAAACCAAGAGAATGCCGAGCACTCGTGTGTGTGTGTGCCTCGCGGCTACCGCCCAGCGTTCCCGGCGCATGTTTGTCGAGCCAAGCATACCAACTTAAGCAGGTTGGCCAACACTGGCCAAAAAAAAACGAAGCTCCAACGTTCACCACAATTGTGGCAACTCTTGTTCGAAACGGGGCCGAGTCCACCGTTCGCCGTAATCGTGGAAACAATTGCTCGGAACGACAAAAACAAGTCATTGCGTACGCCCCTCCAAGGTTATGTGCAATGATTATCACTTCCCAAAAATGACATAAACTCACACTTACAGCAATCATGATGGAGTAAAGGCCGCTGCGGTAGCGAAGAAGAAGCAAATCGGCTGGAATCGTGCACTTAAACCGTTGTGATGGTCGTGAAGGTCGTGTACAACTTCGCTACCTTCAAGTCTTACGTGTTAGTGGCAGCTTCCTTCATTTTTTGACCATGGTATTGGTGGAGTTGGTCTTTTTATTGATGGTTTCTTTGAAAAATTCAAACTTAGCCAATAGGTGTTGGCTAGGTTTGGCTTTTTTGAAGAACAATTATGTCGACCAAAGAGGCGGCTCACTTCGTTCTAACTGCTCAGCGGCTTTCACAGGGGACACCTTAGAGGGTGCATACCAGCAGAGGAAAGAATACAATGTAAGGACGGATAAAGCACGGTTCCTGATGTAGTAAAGCGTAAAATAGTGTACTACATAGTGTACTCCGCAGTGTACTACATACAAGTGTAAACTTCAAAAACAGTGACGTTTACAGGCGCGAGTGGGGGTATCAAATGCCGTGGCGTCAGCTTTGCATGCATTCAACTGAGAACATCATCATATATCTTAAAAATAGCGGACGTTACCGATCCGGCAGTAATAGCCCAGGTTAGTGAAGGCAAGGGTGCGCCATTTTTTCACGAAAAAAGGACGCCCAGTGCGGCTCTTCATAGTAAGTGCAAATGCACTCTCAACTGAAAAAAATAGGACACACTCACAACCAAATCTACAGCAAATATGGGTTCAGTATTTGGGAAAGGCAGTGAAATCTGCGCTCACTCCTCCAACGGTGTAGCGGCAGTCGTACAGGAATCGCCTGTGTGTTAGTCCCTGTCTTGGGATATAGATTGGTGTGAACACACATACATCACCTGCAAAATATCAGCGGCAAATACCACCTATAACATAATTAAACTAATTTCAAGGTGTGTGAAACGCAACCGAGCAGCCAGCGGAGGACCTCGTGCAATCGACATTCCCGAGATGTTGATTAAATAAACAACATCCGAATACGTCACGAGTTTGTGTTGGTTCCTTCCGCACTGCCAGCGTCACGCGCCGGCTTGCCGTTCTGATCGGAGGTCGGAACTTTTGCTCTCGAGCAACGAACGATACGACCGTTAGCGGCGAAGGCGCCGGGATTTTGTCGGCTCATCGGGTAGCTAGCACCGTCATAAGTTCTTCAGCGACTCCAGGCACTGTATTTTTATGGTTTTTATTGCACTTGACACGAAAACACGACGTGCGCAATGAGGGAGCCGCGTATACAACCACTACGGTCGCTGTGCGGGAGCGGACGGAGGCCGCAAAGTGGCGCAGGCACACGCGGAAGCTCGAGCGATAGCTTGGTACCGCAGCACGAATTGGAACTCAAGTGCCGAACAAGGCCGCACATACAAGAAAAAAATGGAATGATGGATTGGCGAGTTGCAAAAAAATTGACATCTGCACGACATTCGAGAGCGGCAATAGAATATCCGCCGCAGTGTCATGCCTTACTCATAAGTAGGCAAACCTGTACGCAGACCAGCCGGCTGCCCCCAGCGCACGTCTCCCCACCCACTTTCTCGAGCGTCACGCGTCGTTCTCTAGCCACGACAACAACCTGCACTCTTGGAGACTGCATGACGTACACGGTTGCTTTTTAATTAAGAGGCAGACGAGATGAGTGCGCAGAGGCATTAGCAGAAGCTGCCTTCGACGCGGAATTCACAGTGCTACGGCAGCTCTGCTATTGTGATATCCACGCGACAGTCATGTGGGCAGCTTTGTTTATACCCAACCCAGCCTTTTGCGGAACCCGCTGAAACCTAAGCTGCGACTGGCTGTATTAAAACGTCGTTCATTAAATAACCACCGCTCGCTGAAGCAAATCAGGTTCTACACGTCATAAATAAGTCATTACTACTTATCGCAACAAAAAAACAACAAGATATCAATTTATTTTTGTCAGTGCCCCTTTAACCCCGAGGTAAAAGACGGAGAAGGACGGTTGACAGCGACCTTATCCAAATGCAAGTTCTGTCCCTGTGGAAAGGTGCTGACTGAACGATGACAAATAGGCCACTCTGCTCGATTGTAAAACAGCCGGACGGTGGAGAATAAACTTAGCTTGGAGTACAACCTGGCCTGGTGAAGGATGCCTGACAGGGCATACAGTAATGAGGCCCAGGCTTGATGAAACGCGGCTGACTGAGCGTCTATCGTACGTGTCTCTGGCGAATTGCAAGAAAGGCCAATGTCTCACACGTACTGCCGCAAGTGTAAACCCTGGCTGATGTTGGATGGTTCAGAGTGACGGCGTACGTCACTGCTGCTTCAACACTTGAATAAATTTCCGGGGTTCACTGTTTATTTGAATGAATATCGCACAGATGCCACGTTGTCGTATGGTCCGGGCAAGCCAAGGAAAGGAAGATAATTTCATGATGATGATAATTACGGGCTCTCCTTTTAATTGGGATGTCGGTTGTCAGCAACCGACCTGCCAGTTTTATTCCATTCAGTTTCCGTACTCTTAGCTAACCCCAGAGAATTGCCTCCCCCAACTTCCCCACCCCTGTTATAAACTTCCATCACCTTCTTCTCCCCACTCTTCTAAATTCTCAGCCGTATGATTACTCCCCCTACGTACCCATCTATTACCTACTTTTCCTCCACCACCACTCCAGTGGCTCTTCATCAAATCTATGGCGCTGAAGTTGGCTCCCATTCACACCAAATCCCAAAGCCCCCGCCAACGTTGTTTCCCCATCGCCCACGGCGGTTGTATCTCTGTGCAGTCGCTGCAAAATGGTATATGTTTTCCAGATCTCTGTCACAGCATAAACGTGTTTCATCCTGCTGCCTATAGATATCAGCGTATGCCCGGGTTCCAGACGCCCCGCCCGTACTTCAAATAGTAATGCACTGGCTCTGCAATTGCCATAAAAACCTTCCTTCCTAACTTCTCATTTCCCTGCTCTATAAGTCTCCAGGTTTTTTCGTTTACATTCTTGGAGCCAATTTTGTCGTTTCTGCTGCCTTTACCTGCTTTTAAATATTGTGCATACCCTACTTTCACATACCGACTTACTGTACCTCTTGGGCAGCTGCCTGGTCCTCCGTATCTACCGGATGTACAGGGCCGTCCACGCTAGGTGCGAACACGGCGCAGCGTGACCTTGCTCCGCGGAGCGCCAGCGCACAATCCGCGGCCGCGCATCGAAGCTAAGCGGCGCAGGCGCACAGGGGCTTGGAGGTGGGGCTTCGTGTCGTCTGCTACCGCGGGAGAGCGCCGTGCCTGCTTGGTTGTGAAGCACGCCTAACTGTAGGCTTGCCTGTAGCGTCTAAGCGCGCTGCGACAGCATTGCGGGAAAGCGCACTTTCCTTACGGCGGCGCGTTGTGTAGTTTCTGCCTACGAGAACCCACAGCTTCCGCATTTCAGTTCCGCGGTGCAGGTTAAATGCAAGTATTGTTGCAAACATTTCAGGACTGGCTTGGTTTGGTTCAATGAGAGACGCTGTATAGAACGGCATCGTATAATTTCGGCCACTAGGATTTATTTAATGCTCACTGGCATTACGCAGAACATAATTGTCTGTGCATTTCGCCTCCGTGGAATTTCGGTCACAGCGGCTGGGTTTCGATCTGCCGAATTTCTTCCAGATGTGTATTGGCTTTTTTCAAACATATGAATATCGCGCATCGTCTCGCCCGTTGCGGCGCTTGCGCTCGGCACCCGCAGCCCACCGCCTCGCCGCCTTCTCTTCCATCGGGTTTGTAGTATCACGTGTATACCACGCAGTTATCAAGCCGCTATAACGCCGCTGAGTCGCCAACGCAACGCCGCTGACGACGTAGTTTGAATGCGTTAAAGATATAAGGAGCGTTCCAAACTCTGAAATCAGCGTGGCTTCCGTGGCTTAGTCGGTAGAGCTTCGCGCTGCGGCCGCAACGTCCTCGGATCAAAACCGGGCGCCGTATGCTGTTATTTTTTTATATAGTGCAGTGGCCTGGCTGGTGCGCCGAGATAGGGTGTTGCGAGCTGGAGAGTAGTAAAGGGGCTTTAGGAGAATAGGCGAGGGGGGAGCGGAGGCGCTACGCGAGCGCCCTCACGCGTCGGAAATCCGGCGCCGTTGCTAGGCACGCTAGCTAACTCCGTTGCTAGGCTGCGGACGGACGGACGGCGGTGGACGCGTGATTCAGGGTCGCTTAAAGGGACACTGAAGTGATTTGTAAACATTGCGGGATTACTAGCGCAAATTGTAGTTCGGAGTCCGTAGGCATTGTTTCGGCCACTCTGGCCGCGTTTACGCGAATTTATTTAGTAGAAAAATCAATTCGAAAATGCTGTCCTCCTCTCTTTACGCTCGCCAATTTTCTGTGGCGTTTTCGTGTGACGTCAGCAGGAGATGAGCCGGAAAATGGCTGCGCTACTGCACGGTTCGCCGACCAGCCGACCTACCGATCGAGTCAGTCGGCCCAGCGTTTCGTCCGCCGGCCGCCGACGGGCCGTCGCTATTCGCTCGCTCAATTGAAACTAAGCCACAACACCTTTGTGAATGAAAGAATGTGCCTTTCCTTACTTTGTTAGTTTGTACACTGTGTCAAACTCAGAGTCCGGGTCGCTCCACACAAGCGCTGCACATGCGACGCTTCGCTGACTTTACGCCAGTAGGAAAATCTAAGGCCAATTCAAGGCGGGAGAAGAGTCAGCGAAGTCAATATAGGTACTAAGAAAATAAAATCACCTGAAACGTTTACCGTACAGCGCAAAACTAGGGAGCAGGAAGCACTTTTTGCGCTGGGTAAACAAGCACAGCGGTCAGCAGCACGACCGCACATGTGCGAACGCTTTTCCGTCAAAGAAATGCAATTGCTAGACGTGAGATATTGTGGAGGTTTGGGGGACACTTACTGAAGGAGTGATATACAACAAATAGTCACATAAAGTACTTAAAATGCTTAAAATAAATAAAAGTGTAAACTGGTCATACATTATAAACCTTATATATCCGTACAGCCCAGCGCCGGCTCGTGGCCTAGCGACGCTGGGTCACTCGCCCACCGGCGCACACCACTCGCGCGACTACGTCGGCGTCTTCGCCGGCGTCGACGCTGGCTCCCTCCTGTCCGGGGGGACGCTACGCTTGGGCTTCTGTGTGGAACGCCGCCCCAGCACCGCCTTCCAAGGCGGCTCGTCGGAAGCCGCGTTGTCGCCTTCTGTCATGTCGGCGTTGCTCTCGCGTCCACGCTTTCCGCAGGTGCTGCTAGCGAGGTCCTTGCTCGTGTCCATATCGATGGTGTCATCGTCAGACTCCTTCCCACCGTCCGCTTGGTCGGTTTCCAGGATAGCTCCTCCTTGGGCATTTTGGTTCACTGGTGGCAGTGATAAGTCGTCTGTGTTGAGGCCCGGCCGGTCATTATCTTTTCCCTGGCCCATGCCAGCTTGTACGGCGGGTGACTTGCACGTCGGCAGGTCCTTGAGCTCATGCGTCGGCGCTGGCTCGTCTCCCCCTCCTCCAGCGGCTCGTCTCCCCCTCCTCCCTCTCCCCCTTCTTCCGCTTCAGCTTCATCCATGAGGTGCTCAGATTTGTCGTCACACCCCACTGGTCCGGCGACAGTGGCGTATGTTTGCACGCACTGTGAGGCCTCGTGGCCAAAACGACGACAACGAGTGCAGCGCGGAACACGACACTCCCGTCGAACGTGTCCAGAACGCTGACACCGCAGACAAAGCGTCAGACGCCCCGGAACGACTACGAGTGCGTTGTCCCCGGCGATTCGGAGCTGGTGGGGCACGTCGTCGGGGGAGACGCCTGCCTTGAGTTTCAGCGACACAAGGCGCGTTGTCGAGCCCTTGTCGCCGCACCCAGACACACGCCATCGGTCTCTTGCGACGTCAGTCACTACGCCGTACGGCGCAAACGCGGCTCGCACCATGTCGTCGGGCACACCATAAAGAACCCAGTGCGCTTTCACTCGCAGCACCTGGTTGTTCGGGTCGATGACCATGCAGCGAAGATCTTTTACTTTTACGTCGCGAAAATCAACCAACTTTTTGGCACTTTCGGTGTCCTTGAATGTTACTGCCCACACGTGATTCATTTGGAACGCTCCCAACGCTATCACGTCGGGGAGCAGTTCCAAGCGTGCGAGCGCGTCTCGAAAATCTTCCACTCGATAAGGCCTCGCTTTGACGTCAGCGTGCAAGAATACTGTGTTCAAAACGAACCGACCTGATGGCAGTTGAGGCAGAATTATCTGGTAGTCCTGTGCTTCGTTTTCCGTTGTCCTGTTTCCGCGGCCCGAAGCCGCAACGACCGCTCCAACTGGGGAGCTCGACATCTTGCGTCCGCTCGCTAGCGCTACCGGAAGCAGAGTGTCTGAGACTTGTGTCTGAGACTCCAGGCCCGTAATTCAGTAGTGTATTCTGCGCTGCTTTTGAATCCACGCCCCGTACTCGTGGTGCTGTCTGTAGTGTATGGGGGGGCAGGCCAACGTAAGGATATTGTCGAGGTCGGAACAGGTGCCATAAATTGGTATGGGGCACATGACAGCTTCTATGTCATTTCGACGGTGCATTTGGCTGACTACAGCGGTTCACTCCTCTTCCTGGCATTAATGAAAGCACCATCCTGTCCACACGCTCATTAATGTGAATGGCAACGAATCTCCTTTCAGCACTTAAGGTGGCAACAATCAACGTCAGGGGCCTGTCGTCAAAAAGGAGACAGTACCAGCTTAACCGCCTTTTTCTGGAAGACGATATCGACATAATCGCCGTTCAAGAGACGAAAATTGAAAGTCAGGAGCAAACGGACCGGATGGTGCAAACTTTCAGAGCACGATATAACGTTTGCGTGTCCCACTCGGTAGGCGCGTCGGCTGGATGTGCGCTTTTTCTGCGTAATTCTGTGGGAATTTCGGAAGAAAGTGTCGGTGTTTGCGAACGCGGTCGCTTTATTGTGTGCGATTTTTTGTACTCGGAAATGGCATGGAGAGTGATTTGTGTATATGCGCCAAATAAGGAAGTGGATCGCCGCCTTTTTTTTGAAAGCTTGAAAGTGTATTTAAACTGCGATAGGCACGTAATATTTCTTGGCGATTTCAACTGCGTCTGTTCGAGCGCTGATAGAGCAAAAAAACCGCCGACACATGATTTGAGTGCGATGGTTTTAAATAGCCTAGTGCATGAGTTTGGCCTGGAGGACGTCGCGTGTGTTCTGTCGAACATGAATGCACCACAGTACACACATTTTCAACGTGAAAGTCACGCAAGATTGGACAGAGTTTACGTATCACTGGGTCTTGTGCCTCTGTGCGAGGCCTACAACGTGAAACCGCTGTCCTTCAGCGACCACAGCATGGTGACGTTTACAATAGGTCAGAAGCAAAGCAAAACTCGCTTTAGCTGGGATACCTGGAAATTCAATGTAAAACTACTGAATGATGAACCATTCACAACTGGTGTAAAGAAAAGATTAGAGGAGGCAATCGGAACAGAAAGTGGGTCACTTATCACCGTCTGGGAACAGCTAAAAAGTGACGTTAAGATAAGTGCAATAGAAAGATCGTCCGTCATACGCCATAAAGAAAAGGAGGAGGAAACACAACTACAAAGCCAATTGCACTTCTTGCTAGGCATTGAGGCTCAACAGCCTGGAACTTTTACAAAAGAAATAAGAGAAGTTAAAAATAAGTTGGAGGTCATTGACATCGAGAAGTACAGGGGTGCCATAGTGCGCGCACGCGCAGAGCGACTCTGGTTGGGCGAAACGCCAACCAAACGTTCCCTGAGTGACGAAAAGGGTTATGCGCTAAAGAATGAGATTAAAGCTATTCGATACAATAATGTGGTTTCTAGGGACCCTGAAGTCGTGGAGCGCGCGTTTTTTGAACATTATAAGGAACTGCTGGGAACTGAAAAGCAAGGCAGTAAAGATTACGAGCTAACTTTCTTGCCGTCAATGCCAAAGTTAAGTGATGATGACAGAGCAAGCATGGAGGCGCCGATCAGTTTGCAGGAGATAAATAACGCCATCGACGAATTATCCATAGGGAAGTCACCGGGGCCAGATGGATTGGGAACCGAGTTTTACAAGTTCTTCAAAGAAGATATAGCATTAATTTTGTACAGGGTCATAACGGAAGCGTATGAATCCAAGAGAACACCGCCTTCGTTTCGGAATAGTCATATTGTGTTAACTCCTAAAACTGATGATCCTGAAAAGCTGTTGGCGGTAGAGTCGTATCGGCCAATCAGCTTAACGAATGTTGATTACAAAATTTTCATGAAGGTTTTGGCTAGAAGATTGCAAGGAGTAATAAAAACAATTGTTGGAACCCATCAAACATGTGGAATTCAGGGACGATCTATTTTTACCAATATTCATGTCGCTAGAAGTGTATTAGAGTGTGGCGACGCTCTAGGGGGCCACGTGGCGATGATCCAAATTGATTTGCAGAAGGCCTTTGACCGTGTTCGCATAACATTCTTTTCTCAGTGTTATAACACGTTAACGTACGATCCGTCATCCTCGAAGGTGTAAAGATGTCGTACACTCAGTGCTCAGCTCGTGTTATTGTAAACAAAAAAGTGGGACGAAGTTTTGATATACTGTCGTCGGTGAAGCAGGGGTGCCCCTTGAGTCCCTTGTTGTTTGCAATTTATCTTGAACCCTTTTGTTTAAAGATTCTTCAAAATGAAAATATACACGGATTCCGTTTGCACTGCAGTGAAGTTAAAATTTTGTCATATGCCGATGACATCGCTGTTTTTTGTAGTGATAGGAAAAGTGTGAGGGAGGTGGTGAACGATCTAAAGCGATTTTGCGAGTTGTCTGCCAGTGCAGTTAACTGGAACAAGTGCATAGGATTTTGGCATGGTGACTGGCAAAGTAAGCCGGTGTTTTTCGAGAACATGCCTTGGACGACAACTCCGGCCAGGTATCTGGGCATCCCCTTTGAAAACTACCAGGATGCTAGAGAGTACTGGGACGGAGAAACTGATAGAGTTAGAGAGAAATTAACACAATGGGGGGGTAGGGATCTGTCAGTGTTTGCCCGCGCATCAGTATGTAATGTGTTTGCTGTTTCCAAGGTATGGTACGTCCTACAGGCGATTTGTATGTCAAGAAGGAACATACAAAAGCTGCACAGAGTGTTTGCGGTGTTTTTGTGGGGCTCAAGTTGGGAGCGCATGAGTCGAACTAATTTGTTTCGCTCGGTGAAAAGTGGTGGATTGGGACTGGCACATTTGTTTATCCGACAAATAGTTTCTAGGTTTATGTTTCTGAGAGATCAGAGAGATTGCTTTCTACGTACTGTGGTACAAGCCCGACTACGTGATGTCATTCCAGACTATGTAGTTTCAACTTCTGAAATGCGATGTGTACGTGTGCGTGGGTTCTTGCGGGAAGTTGTGGATGCTTTTAGGATTTTAAGGGTTAGGTTTTCCTCGGAGTATTTGAGTAGTGTACCGGGAAAACGTTTGTACAAAGATATGATTGATGTGTGTCTGCCTGTTCCGGTTTATCGTCAGTTATATGCAGTGGGTTCAGGAAAAGATGTTCTAAAAAGAGTGAAACGAATGCCAGTACGTTCATCTGTTAAATCTTTCTTCTTTAAACTTCATAGCGGCACGCTTCTAGTAAAACCCTGGCTGCAGGAAAAAGGACTATATGTACACCCATGGACACTTAACTGTAGACTATGCCAAAAGCTGGAAACAATTGAGCACATTTTTCTGGACTGTTGGAATGCGGTGTTTCACTGGGACATCCTCCAACGAACCCTGAAAAAAGACTTACCATTAACGCTTTATGGCATTCGCTTTTTGCCCGTAAACAACGATGGAGGCGTGCCCTATGATATGTTCATGGCACTTAGTCTGCATTCTATGTGGAAAACTCGCATGGCGGTTCAAAATGCCGAAGAGGATGCTCGCACAGTGCGAGAGTACTTCATTGAAAGCGTTGCTTATATAAGAGAAGTTTATCGAGTGATGCCGGAAGAGCCTGAGTGGTTACCCATTCTGGATGTTCTAGCGCAATTTAAGATGTTTTAAGCCACTCCCTTCAGCCGATTGGTGGCTGGAGCTAGTAATTTGTGTACTGAACAGTGCGTGTTGTGTTGTCGCCAAGCAGGCAATAAAGAAAGAAAAAAAAAGCTCGTGGCCTAGCGGTCTGAGGCGCTGGAATTTATTTTGAAAGTCGCAAGTTCGAATCCCCGAGGGTACATGTATTTTTTTTGTAAGTTGATTTTTCGTATGCGGCCAATGTTTTCTGAACTGAGTTCACCATTTTTGGGCCGTAACGTTCAGTGCTCCACGAGCGAGATCGCAGAACGCGCGCATACTGACAATGACGCGCTAGCGAGTTCTCGTTGGCGTGCTGTTGCCACAAGCACCGACTGCTTGCGGGCAGTAGGCCCAGGCCTGAATCAGCACACCCTTGGACTGGTGCGAACTAGCTTTTTACGAACAGACATGAGTGAGGCAAGCTCCGAATATGCGGGAAAAGCGCATGGCATTTGAGAGTCTGCGGTGACGCGGAGGGCGTTCGTCCACTGCGTAGGCCTCGTCTAGTGATTTGTACGATTCCAAGCCGCCCTGGGAGGTTTATCTTAGACATTTGACAGCCGAAAACATGGCAGAAGCGCGGTACGGCGATAATTGAGAAATCGAGAATCCCATCCAACAACGCCATCAGATGTCACGCATGTTTTACAGAACCGAAACCGAAACAGAAACTTTTGATTGCTAACCTTGGGCATCGTCCAATCACGGTGCCCCCCCTCCTGACGTCAGCGCCTTTAGTTGGTGCGGCCGCCGCAAACCGCGCATAGTAGTTTTTCTTGTTTCGCGCTTTGTAAAATAATTACCGATTTGTCAACCGGATAAACGATGAATAGTGTGTTAATTTGAGCCAGTCTACACAGTGCAAGCAAACACGGGAGCTTGACAAATTCACTTCAGTGTCCCTTTAAGAAGTGCATTCGCACTTAAAAGAAGCGAAAGAGAACCAAAACACTGCATGGGCCGCTATCAAGCTGCGCTGCGTACATCCCGTAAGCGCCGCGGAGAAGCGGTGTCAGGCGGCGCAGCGATCGCGAAGCTCGAGGCGTATACGGTGATAATCAAGCTTGCGCGGGGTGGCAGGGTGACATGATCATCGGCGATCCTTAAAGCAGAACGTTTTTCGGGGTTCGGTTCCGGCGTCATGGAGTGATCGGAGGTAAAAGTTATGGACTTGGTCTGTAGATGAATAGTTGCACAGCTGTCCGTCAAAAAGTCCATTCTAAGAATTACGTCGCGGGAGCTATGGTGACGCGCGAAGCGCACGTTCCTCTTGGTGTCACGAGGTGGCCTCCTGTTGTGCGTCATAACGTATGCGTCATAAGTTATGACAATCTGGCCATAACGTTCTTCAACTGAGACGCATATGGCCCGCTCATGACTGAGTAGTCGGCTCCCGTGTCTATGAGGGCGACTACTTCGAAGCCGTCGACGGACAGTTGAACGTCGGACGCTGCCTTCTTCGCGTTCCGGGTGCGTCGTGGCATCGTATCTCGGCTTCTGCGTGTTGATGGTCGGGCACTGTGCGTCGCGGTCGTCGTCTTCTCAGCGGCAGGTTCGGTCAGGTCGGGTTCGCGGGGCGCCGTGTGGTCGTCGTCGTGTTCAGGAGTCACGTCCGGGTTAGATCGGGTCGTCGGGGTCGGGGCATGTCGTGAATCATGGTCTTCAGCGAGTCGCTGCGTCGTTGGAGGGTTTTCATTTTTCCACCGTTGTGCAACTTTACCTCCCGAAGTTGCTGCTTTTAGTTTCCCCCGCGTGGGCTGGGGACCTTCCACGTGAAAAGACAGCAGTGCCTCGGCGGTTCGGTGACTGATACGGGAAGGGCGACGGTGAGCGGTTGAAGAGGGCTGTTCCTTGGTTGGTGTTGGAGAGGTATTATTCGATCTCCGCAGGGCGCTGGCCTTTTGGGGGCATGGGGCGTCGACGGAAAACCCTCGCAAACTGAGCCTCTTGTAGGGACAGCGACGGTAGATGTGGTCGGCCTCTCCCCAGTGGTAGCACCGCGGGCGATTATCCCGCGTTCGCCCCACGCCGGTCTTTCTTGGCGTCTCGTATTGGTCTACAGGGTGTCGGGCGGGCGGCATTGGACGGCGGTATTGCTCGGCCTATCGACGACGGGTTGGAGCAGGGCGGGGTTGACGGAGAACTGCGGAGTAGGTCATTGCTTGGGGCTGACGGGGTGCTTCTGAAGGCGTAGAAGTCCCCAGCGCCTGTTCAACCTCATCTCGGATGACGTCAGTCAGGGAAGCCACTTGAGGTTGTGGCATCGTTGGAAAAAGCTTCTGAATCTCCTCCTTGACCACTGCTCGGATGGTCTGGCGCAATGTATCGGAGCTTACAGTTGTGGCACCGACGGTCTCCGAGAACAGTGCGTTGACAGGGCGGTCGTACTGCCTCGTTCGAATTTCTAGCGTCTTCCCCATCGCGGCCGCCTCAGACGCGAATTCCGCCGCCGTGTTCGGCGGGTTACGGATTAGACAAGCAAAAAGCTCTTTCTTCACTCCTCGCATTAGAAACCTGAGTTTCTTTTCTTCGGTCATTTCGGGGTCCGCACGGCAAAAAAGTCGCTTCATCTCCTCAACGAAGATCACGACAGCTTCGTTGGGGTACTGCGTTCGATTTTCAAGCAAAAGCGCAGCTCGCACTTTTCTTACCATGGTAGTGAAGGTCTTATTAAGGAAGTCCCTTTTGAATTCAGTCCAGCCGGTCAAAGGGCTCTCATGGTTCTGGAACCAAGTTCGAGCAGCATCTTCTAAGTAAAAGAAGACATGCCGGAAAGTTTCTTCGTCGTCCCACCTGTCGAAGATGCGGACGCGCTCCAGCATCTCCTACCATTGTTCGAGGTCTTCAGCGGGGCTCCCCGGAACGATGGCGGTTCTCGGGGCTGTTGCAGGACGGCTGGCGACGTTGTGTCTTGCACCATGGTGTTGGTTGCAGAGTTCCTTCTCTTGGGCCCTTCTGGCAGAAGACGGAACACCGGTAGCAATCCTTACAGTCGGCGCCTTTCTCGGGCTGGACTGGCTTGGCGGCTTCCAGATGTCGTAGAGAGCTTAAAGGCTTAGTACCCAGCACCTCCACCAGATGTCATGAAGCCAAGAACGACGCAGTTGTCTTGAAGGAGAAACAAGTTTTTTGGAGCCAACCTGTGCTCCCCTAACAACTCAAAAGAATACAGAGGCGGCGAAGCAGCGGTGAACAAAGTGACTTGCACACGCGAGTGTCGTCGAATGGAACGCCGCGGCGTCTGCTCTGCAGGGTTTTATCTTTCGGCGCAAGTGTTTCTGGAACCGTCGATTCACATCCAGATCATTGTAGATCACAGAAAAGTATTCTGGGCTAGTGGCGTTAGGGCGAAAAAGTCTGCTTATCTGAATGTGAGAGCCCGTGCGGCATAAAAGTAAAGAATGTAAGACGCGCTTCGTTTGGAACGCAGATAACACAGCCGGGCGTGGGCGGCAGTAAAAACAAACAATGAACAAACCCATACATGGTTCGCGGCAGTATTCTCTGCGACCTACCACTATAGTTCATATTTCACTGCCTGCATTCCGTACCTGTATAGCACGGTCGTAACGGCGACTGGCCTACACAAGCTCGGTTTAGTCTTGTCTGATTTGCCCTTAGAGATTACGCTCACCCTGCTAGAATGCCACGTGTTCGGTATTGTCTTCTTTCCTATTCCTGTGTTGATTGATGGCTTTGAGTAGCCTTCCCTTGCTCTTTGGTTCTAATTGGTTGAACAACTCTATCGGTATCCCATCCGGGCTCACTGCAATATGTTTTCGAACCTTTCCATCTGCTTTTTTTTCACTTGAGCTTGGAGCCCCGCCCCCTATCTCCACACCTTTCGGATTCCCCGTCGGGACATCGCTGTGGCGCTGTGGAGCCGCTTTATGCACCTTATAAGATTTCTCAGCGATAATTTCATCATGGTATGCCAATTCCTGGTCTTCCTTTAGAATCGACCCCTCTTCGTTTTCTATTGTAGCACATTCTGTGGGTTCTGGGCGTTTCCCTAATGCCAACACATGGTTCAAAAATTTTTTCTGCACGTCTCTACTCTTCCCTCTTAATTGCGCCACCCATCGCTCGCTATCACCCATTATTTTCGCCTATCCAGCTATGTCACCTCCATTTTTCTTTGCAACTATTGCTCTAATTTTGTCCACCTCTTCCCGTGGCCTCCCTGCCCTGTTGGCTTGCCTTTGCGCTCTACACGCCTGTTTACGCCTCTGTATAGCCATCTTAATTTCGGTGTTCCACCAGAATCTCGGCGTTTTCTACCCTTTTCATTAATTTGCCTTTATGCCGTGGCAATTTTTCCCTGCATAGTTTCCATGAGCCTGTCATATTCCCATTGTGCTCCAGGATTCCTTTCTATGTCAGCTTCCATACATTTGGCTCTAGCCGGAATTTGTTTACTGCTTAACTTTGGGTACTGCCCCGCTCGCTGCGGTTTTTCGCTCCCCAGTTTCCCGAACATCAGGTTAATACGTTTGTGGTTAACTGATTAATTGAAAACACGCTTACCCCATTTTGTTGCGCTTGGGCGCTGCTATAGATCGTCGTAGGGTTTGTAGCGGGATTGTTAGGGAAGGGGAAAAAAGGAAAGGATAAATATGCCGCCATTTACTGCATCAGCAGCCTGGATGCAACACTGTGGTCGCCTGGAGTGGTAGCCTTCGTAGTGTCCTGTGCGTCGCCGCAGAGCTGGTCACCAATGACTGGTGCTGCGGGTTCAAGAGAAAAAGCAGCAGGGCGCTCAACAAGACAGCAGCGTACCCAGCAGGAGCTTTAGGCGACGGACCGGACCAGGACTGGAGAGATGTGGGCCATAGTCCAAGTCGCACGTTGGTGAGGGCATGGTACTGAGTAATACTGCAGCGGCGGCAGTCCCACACTAGATGTTGTAGGTCTTCCCTGGTATGGCAAGTCCTTCATGTGATCGGGACACTTGGAGCGGCCCCACGGCGCTGGAAACGGTGGAGCAGAAACGGTGTGAGCAGTGTTCTCGCCTTAATCCGCCGTATAATCACAGTTTCCCGCCGCAAGAACTTATGGGAAGGAGCTTCAGGGATGGTCAGAGGCTTGGTCCTGGCGGCGAGGTAAGCAGTGCGGCGGGCATGACTAAGCTGTCGCTCAGCCATGGCATCGGCATCTTCAGGGACGGGCAAGGACGCCGTCATCACGACAGGGCAGGGTCTCCGAGCTAGCCCTGAGAGCTAGCACGTGCGTGCTAGTCGATGCACGTTTTTTTTTCGAGCATCCAGCAGTGTGCTAGCCCCCAGTGAAGTGTGACGCCATTACCCGATGACCGGAGTTTCAGAACTTTGCGGCGAATGACTTCGGTGATGGGGCGGTGAATTTCACATTGGCACACGCTCGATGCGCTGCTTGTGAGTCCGTCTGCACATGGTGATTCACAAAGGAGCTCGTCAGGTCTTCATGGAAAGCTGCGTCGATATAGTCACAGATGGCCTGCAGTTCATCTTGTGGGCTGTGACCGGAGTGACACCGACGTGGTGACGGCGACCTTTATGTCCAGTAGTCTCATCGAACCAGGCCATGGCGTACACAATGTGTGAGCCGGCCGTAGCTGGCGTAGCAGCATCCGTGTAGATGACACGCTCGTGTTTACCCAGACTATGACCACCTGCCACACCTATGCTCACTTGATCCAACCATTCACAAATTCTCTCCGAGAGGAGGAAGCAGTCGTGACACGACTGACCCCTACCTCACTCTCACGTAATTTGACCTTGGCATTTTGCTCCCTATGCATATCTAGTATCAGATTCACGTTTCAGCCTGTGTACTCCTCTAGATCTTCAATGTGAGGGTACATGTCCCCTTGCAATAGTACCTCACTGGATCCTGTAAACGGATCCTGCGGACCCGTCCACAGGTACGACACTCCGAAAGACGCCTCCCGATCCCGAACCATACCGCGCACCCACACATGTTCGTTAGGGTCTCCTTTCAATGTTCGGTAATTAGTACTCTGTCGTAAAAGCAAATCCCCTCCTTCGCCTCTTCGCCATTCAGCCCTCATATTGCAACATTGCATATCTAATCTCCGATTACCAGAGGTTTTCTAGGTCCCATTTTCTAGGTCTCGTTCAAGGCGTAGACCCGGATATCTTCGTCTTCTTGCTTCTTACGAATCTCCATCCATTTCTCTCTTTTCATGCCGCCACGGATGTTGATGTATGCGATCTTCAGTTCTCCCCCTCTTTTGTTTGCTCCCCGTCGTCGCCCGTTTCGTCTGCCTGCAACCATCTGTTCCAACCTGGCTATCTCCCTTTCTTCCTGCCTACATCTTCGTCGCTAGGGCTTGTGACCCCCTAAAAAGTGCAAATGCTCGTGCCGTATGTGGCATTTTTTGGGGGGCCATTTGCCGGCAGAAGCGATCTCCGTCACGCTGGGACGCCCATTTCAAGCCCACCCATCGGACATCTTTTTTGATATCGATGACCCTGAAATTAAGCGCCTCGCTCGGCTCCCGTATGTCACGGTTAGCTGTTACAACGTCCTCTTCCACATAGATCCCTCGCCGAGTGATCTCGGGTACTGTACTCACGACGACCTGCACATTTGGGCATAGCTCCCGCAGCCCCCACACCCCCTTTTCTAGCTGTTTACGCACTCCAGTGGCCCTTTCCTTCAGTACTTCATTGGTCCCTCCAGCTATAACGCCGAGCTTCTTCCCCTGGACGTTCTCCTACATCTTCTCCCTTGATCTCTCGAAAAATACCCTGAGCAACTGGCCAGGGAACCCGCCAACCTAAACTCTCCCATATTTCCTAACCCTTCCTCTTATTTCCCCCTCTGAGTAGCGCATGTTCAAATTACCTGTCACGTTCACCATTGCCTTCTTTTCCTCTTCTTGCCTGACGCCCGGCGTGGTCACCTGCTCCCGCGGCGTCGCTGTCAGCACATGGCGGCGATCGTTTCCTGGTGTGGCCTTCCACTTGCCAGCCTCAGGGCCAAGCACGCTCGAAACACCTGCCTTGTAACTTACGCCATTGCTTCCCGAAATTTCGCCCTTCGTCACCAGCCTGACCTCCATTCGCGCCAACTACTCTTCGAGTGCCTCTCTCTGCCTTTTCCCCCTTCAGCTGCTCCCGTACCTCTCATACTTGAACACTCAGCTGCTGTTTTTCTTTCTAAAGCCGGTCGAGACGCTACGCTAGCACACGTTCGGCACCTAAAGGCCTGCCCTTCCACGACCTCAACCGACTCGGACCTTGTCTCTCCCATAGGGATTCGCGCTTGCACTCCGCGCACACAACACCTGGCTTATACCCCGGAGGCATGGAAATGCACGTGCCCAGGCATGTCCTACTTCAACTGATTTCACTACCGCGTTCTCCCGCGCACTCGACTCGAATTAAAAATTAAAATGTACTCCCTCCCTAATTACTAACCAGAATCACTAACTGTCCGCGTTTTGCGCACCACGTGCAACAACCGCGTATAACATTTGATTCGGTCATTTCCCTACGCTGACAACTCCTAAGAACTCCTCTCCTTTTCTTCCAACCTACTTAATAAAACAACATCTTATTTCGCAAAAGCATTGCCGCTCTAAAAACGAAATATCAAAATTCCAACACTTACCCGCTTTCGTCGTAGGCGCCTCCTCCGTGCTGCGCACGTCCGCACATCTCGAAAGCGACTACCTGATGCCCCAAGCGATAGGGGCCCGATGTGAGACGGGCAAGCCCTAGAGTGTGCAATCACCATACTTGTGTGAGTGGGCATCACCTGCATCTCTAGATAGTCATCGATGAATTGGAGGGCGGCGAACCTCAGGGCTAGTACGGTCCAGTTGCCCAACTGCCGAAATTTCTTCCCGAATTCGGAGAAACTCCAAGATGAGTTGAACTTTCTTGGCACTGTCGGTCGCCTCATCTGCTGCTGTTTCTTTCATCCGTGGTAGTTAGGAGGAGCGATGTCACGTGGCAACGCCTTGATTAGGAGGTGATGTACGACTACAGAGTACGGATTGGCCGCTACGCCTAGTCCTTGCACCGTGTTTAGGAGAAAGGTGATCTCGCAGTAGAAGTTCCGCAACCTCTACATGTCCGCAGATGTCTTCACCGGAGTTATGATGAGGAAGGCATCGGCATGATGCGCCATTAGCAAATCTGTACGGTTGAAATGGTCTTTGAGGATGTTGACCGCAGCGTCCTAGCCATACTCCGAAATCCTGCTGCCTTCAACCATGGTCATAGTGGGACCGGTCAAGTACATGGGGAGGTACTTCAACTTAAAAAAATTTGCGGCAAAAGTTGGCTCGTGCGGATGGTTCCGTTGAACTGTTCTCAAACTCTCCGCCATTCGCGGTGGTTCCGAGAGAAGGGCGCGATCTGCAGCTTGGGGAGGAGACTACGCGGTGAATTGGCACGGAAGTATGAGGTGTGGATGGGGTCGCAATTTGAAATTCACTAGGCTCGCCCGTAGCGGACCTCGAGAGACCCATAAAAGTGAAATCCGACGATCGGGCGGTGACCGCGGGGGCCTGAATTTGGTAAATGTCCTCGTAGTCGCAGGCTGCGAAGTAGTCGGCTTGAAAGGCCTAATCAGGGCGTTCTGACTGGATCTTGGCGTCCAGGACGCGCACCTCTGTCTGCTTTTCGATTATGAGGGTGACATAGCCCTGAATTCGGTGCTCGTGGCACGCTGGACAATTGAGCAGAGCTTCAAGAACGGCGATCATCTTCGTGATGGCAGCACGCAGACACCTCTGGAGTCGGCGTTTCGCTCCAGTGGTATGCTACCGGGACCCTCCCTGACCGAGTATTCCCAACAGCGTCTGACGGATGAGGCAGGAAAAGCAGGACTCAGACTGCCGGTTTCCGTAGAAGGAATACAATATTCTCTGACCAAGGCAGTGGGAGCTGTTTCGTCTTTCTCTTCACAACCCGCTATCGTCCACTGCTTGGGCCCACATCATTCTTTATTTACAACAGGTAGTTTGTAAGGACACCACCTTTTAAACAACGCTTTCTACCTTTCAAGCTGTTCACCAAAGTTACAGTTTGCCGCATAGGTGGCAGCCTCGATTCCCAAAACCCGGATAGTGGGCTCGGATTAGAAAAGGGTAGTCAACCATAGACCACATCTATGTCAACAATCAAGTGCAATAATATTATGCAGAATACACCTAAACCGATTACATGGCATTTGTAAATTATGCGAAAACATGTGATTCGGTACTCACCGCACCCGTGCTAGCAGCACTAAAAGACCAGGGAATAGAGGAGACCTAAACACGACTCTTAGGGAATGCACGGGCCGCATAACTCACCTCAAGCAAAGCTATAAATTTCCGATCGAATGTGAGAAAATTGTCTCTCCAAAACTATTCACGGTATGTCTGGATGGGGTATGCAGAAATGTTGACTGCATATACATAAGATTAAGGATAAACGGAGAATTCTTTGGCCATAGTAAGTGTGCGGACGGCATAGTATTGCTTAGTGAGACTGCAGAACACATGCAAACAGTGCTTTAGGAACTAAAATCAGAAAACACGGCTGTGAGGTTGGAAATATTATTATTGTCACGAAGTCGAAGACGACGGAGTTGTCTTCAGAGAAACCAAGTCTATTGGAGCGACCTTGTGGTCCCCTAACAACTCAAAGGATACACAAGCGCCGAGACGGCTGTTAAGAAAGTGATGTGATTAGGCAGGCGTCGAGAGTTGACTGCCGCGGCGTCTGTACTGCAGGCTTTTCTCTTTGGGAGCGAGTATTTCTGCAATTGTCGATTTACGTCCAGAACATTGTAGATCAAAGAAGATTATTCTGGGCTGTTGATGTTAGGGCGAAACTGTCTGGTTATCTGAATGATATAGCCCGTACGGCATAAAAGTAAAGAATGGAAGACCCGCTTTGCTTGGGACACAGATAACAGAGCCGGGCGTGGCCGGGCAGTCAAAACAAACAATAAATAAACAAACCCATACTTGGTTCGCGGCAATATCAATACATTTTAAGTACTAAGGAATAAGCATGCCAAACACGTCTTCTTCAGCTTAGCAAACAAAACGCTAGAAGAACCTCGGACAGATGGTTAGTGCTTACACCAACCATGAGAGAGAAACCACGCACAGAATGAATATGGGCTGGGGAGCATCTGCAAGCACTCCAAAATAATGAAAATTGAGGTAGCATACTGCCCTTGACGACATACTTAGCTGACCCCGCACGGGGATGCTTCAGTAAAATTGATGACGACACTGGCCACACCGCGTACCCCGAGCCCTGCTGCACACGCTGTAACCAATCCTGGTAATGCCACAAGGTGAAAGGCAGAAACCACAAATGGGGTTGTCGAAGCCATGGTCAAGCTCCGTCGGGTGGACTCCCGGTTAATTTACCAGGCAGAGAGCTCCGGGACCTCTTCCGCTATCAGGGTAAGGCCGTAGAAGAAACTACCCCCGTTCCCTGATTTTATTGCATGACATATGATATTTTCATACCTCAACAACCACTATCGACCCCGGAAAAAAAGGCCTCACCGTTTTTCTTTTCCTCCCATGCCTGTGATCTCGCTCCCAAAGCCGGATAAGTTGGAATATGGAATCCCTTGATAAGCCAAGACCCGTCATTGCCCGGTCTGTGTTTCTGATATCTAAGTTTCTTGAAAGCCGTGTCGGCAAGTCGTATAATAGCAAAGAAACTGTAAACGGGAGAAGTCCTGATTGAGGCAGACAACAAGCAGCAGTCCACCAACATGCTCACGCAAGTGCGCATGGTTGATGTTGACATCAAGATAACGCCCCATCAGAGTCCTAATAGTTTCCAGGTTATAATATCTGTACTAGATCTAATAAATGAGACCGAACCTGACCTGCTAGAGAGCCTTGGTGATAGGGTTCTGACGGAAGTGAGGTATATCATCATCATACGCCGGAACAACCTTTGATGTTTGACCACTCGACCCATCCCGCGTCAGTGAGTGCATGCTTAATGAGATATCCGGTCAGACCCTACATACCGAACGCGCGCCACTACTTCATGTGTCAGCCGTTCAAACAATGCACAAACTTTTGTAGCGCCAGACTGACGTGTACAAAATACCCAACGCAGGACCACCATCTGACAACTGCAACTGTCCATCGGAAGCCCACACTTTTGAAAACTGCCAGGTACCACACGAAGCTTTTTCCAGGGCTTGCGACGTGTTCAAAGAAGAAAAAAAAAAATTCCCCTTCAAGGTCACACAGAACATCATCTTCCTAGAGGCGCCAAAAAGGTTTGGCGCTTTCCCTCTGGGGAGGTACACTACCGCAGTATCGCTGGAGGGGGGGGGCGGTGTGGCGCTTGGTTTCGTCAATGACGCAGTCCCGGGAGGCGGTGTTTGCCCCGCCCTCCCTTGGTTGCCTCACACAGCCCGACCCATCACCACACCACTTGCTGAGGCAGCAGCAGTTGTAGTGGCAACAGTCTGAATTTGGACCGATGCCGCTCCTGCCGCATCTTCCTCGCCCTCAAGCACACTGGAGGCTGCCGTGGAGATGGACACGGGGCATCCCGCATCGTCTTTCGCTCCCGCCTGGCCGCTCGTGCCACCTGTGGCGCTTTTGACGTCCTCGGCATGGGCGGCTCAAACGAAGGGCACCCGAAGGGGTGAAAAGTTTTAAGGGGGCCCGGTCCGTCGGCAACTCCCAGGACATCTGACGAGGAGATGGGCTTCGGTTCGTACCACCTTGCGTCGCTGCGCAAAGAAGTGGCGGCGACGTCCAAACCAAAAGAGAAGCCTACAAATCCCCCTCCCAGAATACAGCCCCGAAAGGCAACACATGAACAGACACACACTCCAGACACACATTCCAGTCAACAGAAAAAATCATTCAATGGAACTGCAGAGGCCCCGTTAAAATCTCGATGTGTGTGAGAGGCTGCATGCTAATCAGAAAAGAGTCGTGCTTTCAAACAAAGAAATTTCTTAAATTCGTACATGGTATTCAGAAACAACAGTGTTGGCTGCACACACTCCTCGGGCAGTTTGGTCATTCTCGCCCGGAAATAATTAGCATGCCACGCTCTTTGTTTGAAAACTGTCATTGAGGCAGTTGCAATCCGCACGATAATTTTCAATAGGATGATAATGGTATGGTTTCTCTACATCTCCCTGACTCACCTTTTCAGCTCTTATTTCGAGGGACTTGTAGATCAGCTACCCGAGCCATTTATTCTCATTCTCATAACTCTGGGGCTCCTCTCGCAGGGATGCCCGAGGTCGCCTTATCGAAACATTCCGAACATCTTCGGGAGCATGCCTAATTAAAAAAACAAGCCTACATACCATACGCATTTTTGCTGTGAATTTTTCGCAAATACATTCATAGACCAACATATTCCCCATTGCGCACTATAACCCCAGTTTCCACATCACGCAGATTATTCAACCAACGGAGCTTCGCACCCCTCTAGGGCACCATGAACGCATTTAATTAAGCCGCTCTTCCACGCGCTATCCGCTTCTAGAATTATCTTCCTGAGACCATTGCGTCGATGAATAACCGGTAAATATACCGTAATTACTTGCACACCCATTTTTCAGCTTAAACAGCAATGATTCCGTTCGCGTCGGTTTTTTCTTAGTTTCGCATTGCGTTTTAGTTGATGTTCTTATTTCTTGTATAATTTTCTTGGCGTTGTGATATTGCTGTGATGAAGTTCTTTTTTGTACTACTTACTTGAGTTGATGTCTGATTATATGACTAGTTATTGTATAACTTGTGTTCGTTATTTTGGTGTCAATTCCTCTTCAAGCCCTCCTTACCCATTGTCCTGCTCGGCATGTAAGTTGCTTTGAATAAATAAATAAATATATAGGACACACCACTTACGCGCACCCCGACTTGCTATTGGCTCTGCAGCATTCTTTCCATCTAATGAGTGGGATGTTGGCATGAAGCCATATTGTAGTGACCACTTTCCTACCTTACTGACATACACAGGTAAAGGCCCAAGTAGTACGTCTTTCCATAACATGTTTACACCAATCAAAAACCAAGTGAAATACACCTACAGAGACGTTTAAACTACACCAAACATTCATAGACCCCCACATGCAAAGGACACAACCCAACTCGTCACTAGCACTCATCCTCGACGTCGTGCGAGTCTATTCTCAGGGCCTCCGGTGCTTCGCGCGACCCAAGGAGGCCCTGGTGGAATGAGGACGGCAGGTGAGCGCGAGAGCTCCCACGTCCGACAGTATCCCACGTCGGATCACCCCATCTCGTTCAAACGGGCATAAGATTTTTGAAAGGGTGCCCACCGTGAGCGCCCTTCTTCCTTACATCCATTACTTCATACATCGCCACACACAGGGTATGGACAAGAATTTAAAAGAATAAAGATGGTCCATGTACGTGCGTTGTGTCTTATGGCATCACTTGTTACATTCAACGCAGACTTCGGACCGGGCTGGTGCAGAAATCTCCTGACGCACGACGAAACTCCAAGTGAAGCACTGGATACAACATTCACAATCTGCTTTAGTCGCTATCCCACACAAGCAGAGGTCGGCAAACTCACTCATGAGTCCACTCACTCAGACTCATTTGGACTCAAACTCACGCGTGAGTTTGAGTTTGAGTGAGCGCGAGGCTAGTGTGGCATGGTGAGTTTGAGCTTGAGTGAGTTTGAGCCGAGTGATCACGACTGAGTTTGAGTCCGATTGAGTTTGAGTCCATTTTGAGTTCTGAGTACATTTTGAGTTTGAGTCCATTTTGAGTTCTGAGTACATTTTGAGTTTGAGTCCATTTTGAGTTCTGAGTACATTTTGAGTTTGAGTCCATTTTGAGTTCTGAGTACATTTTGAGTTTGAGTCCATTTTGAGTTCTGAGTACATTTTGAGTTTGAGTTCATTTTGAATTCTGAGTACACTTTGAGTTTGAGTCCATTTTGAGTTCTGAGTACATTTTGAGTTTGAGTCCATTTTGAGTTTGAGTTCATTTTGAGTTCTGAGTACAATTTGAGTTTGAGCTCATTTTGAGTTCTGAGTACATTTTGAGTTTGAGTCCATTTTGAGTTTGAGTCCATTTTGAGTTCTGAGTACATTTTGAGTTTGAGTCCATTTTGAGTTCTGAGTACATTTTGAGTTTGAGTCCATTTTGAGTTCTGAGTACACTGAGTTTGAGTCCAATTTGAGTTCTGAGTACATTTTGAGTTTGAGTCCATTTTGAGTTTGAGTTCATTTTGAGTTCTGAGTACAATTTGAGTTTGAGCTCATTTTGAGTTCTGAGTACATTTTGAGTTTGAGTCCATTTTGAGTTCTGAGTACATTTTGAGTTTGAGCACATTTTGAGTTTGATTACATATTGAGTTTTGAGTACATTTTGAGTTCTGAGTAAATAGGAGTTTAGTCCATTTGGAGTTTGGGTACATATGAGTAGCCTAGCAGGCAGCTATGGTTGGCTGTTAAGTTTCATGCGTCACTGTGGGCTCGGAATTCAAGTTACCTGCGGGTATGGCACCAATCGCGATCTGCATGATCGGTTGGGAGGGAGGTGGTGTCTGATTTTTTTTAGTTTCTTGTTGAATTTTTATGGCCATAAGCACTTGATGTATACCTAATTTTCGCGGCTGGGCGCGTGAGTGATAATTGACTGGTGAGGTCATAAAAAAGGGTTGTCTTAACTTTTCCTCCTGACGGATCCACTAAGAGCGTGGGAAAGGGTGGTGGGAAAGCACACGGCGGCGCTGGCGTGCTGGTTGTTCGCCTGCTACTGTTAACGGCTTGATATACTAGGGGTCACAAAGGAAGAGGTGAGAGCCG